>NC_081339.1:6918366-6995866 GCF_022539665.2 Daphnia carinata | reverse complement strand
AACCCTGTTCATTTATAAGAACAATTAAATACAATAGGCATTACCTACATTGTTTACTCAAACATACCCTGAAACCCGAGTGGGATTTAGCGAAGCGAATTGTTCCATTTCATTTTGACCGAATGTGTAAACTACCGGAATGGCCCAAAACTGTTTCTTCCTGCGGCAGTTAGTCGTGGCCACCGGTGCCATTAGAATTGCGCAGACGAGTTGTGTTCTTTTGAGAAAAAAGTCATGGTCATTAACTAAAATTCAATCAATTCAGTCTAATAATAAGTAGAACTTACGACAAAACGCTGGTCGTGGTACCCTCTGCGGTTGTGGTCACAACCCTGGTTAGGGTCGATGCCGCCCGATTCTCGGCCACCTCTTCGACAACATTTTCTACTGGAACGGCTGCGGATCGCACAGAGTACAACACGGTGACCAGGACGAACAACGAATTGAACCAATGAACCATTTCCTCTGTTAAGTCCGACCAGATGTTTACGGTCCATTCGACAAACATCGGCTTTTATAAACAAGCCGAACGTCCCTTTGTGCTGAACATTTTGAAAGAGGCCAATTGCTAGACCGTGTGGCACATCCGCTTTACGATCTCCCATCTAGTATGCGTGATTTGTTACGATACCTCGTGACGCAGGATTAAGGTTCATCAGAATGATAAGATCTGTGATTTTAAACATCATGCATAACAACCGTATCGCCTTGAATATCAATTGCGGTGTGGGTAGTCTGGTCATGGGTCGATTGTCAAAATGGAATCAACACGGAAGCGGGACATCTAGGAAGGTGTGGAAATCGGATGAAGATGAACATATTGAGTGGCTTTCGGGTAAAATAACTCACGAAGTGTGTGTAGCAATACGTTTGGTTATTAACAATTCTAAACCTCAACCAGTACGCGTTTATAATTTTAGTGGACATTTCAAATGTTACAAGTGCTGCTGACCAAGAGTTATTGACACCCTCGGTTAATTATTTGTTTTGATGAAAATCTTATGTTCTTGTCTTGGATATGTTAACTCCTTCCATGGCGCCTCGTGACTAGGATTTAAAAATACGTCGACAGATGAACTTGCAAATGAATAACAATGGCATGCTTTTATAGGACGAGCCCTGCCCTATTCAAGTCTTTTGTCAAGTGTAAATGAAAGTCATGACCAAAAGATTTTAGCCCATGGCATGAATCCTTGAAAAAATGGCGCCCCATTTCAATAGACATTGTCTTGTGTTTTTCTTCTTTCCATTTCGATTTTTACCACGATTCACTTTTATCCAGTTTAAAATTCGACAGAAGAAAATGACAAAAGCAAGTAGGGGCGACGCAGTTAAACTCCGACCGCCGAGAAGATCGGACTTTCCCTTTTGTTATCAAGTGAACGAAGCAAAACAAAATTCTACGTTCATAGGTACTGGATCATTCCATAATATTTTTAAAATCCATTTATCATTTATTCTTTTTTCAAAATATACGCAGAATTTTGAAAAGAAAAGATGATGGGTTTCAAAATTCGCCAAATGCTTTACGTGATGTTAATCATCCACCGAGTATCTGGCGATATGCATTCGGCCTCGGCCGATTTAGCAAGTGTCTTCCAGCTGGAACAACAAGTAGTTAACGTCCTTTCAGACCTCGTCAGTCAAACAGAAACGAAACTAGGAGTTGTTCGCCAGTGAGTATATCAAATCGCATAAAAACCATAACATTTTCAATTGAACAACGAACATTCACAGATACTTGAAAGAGTACGAGAAAAGTGCCATCCGTGAAACGACGGATGACAACAATGAGTTGATGGAACGCCTGACCGGCAATCCAATTCACGCTTACAGATTAATGAAACGGCTTTACTTTGATTGGCAATTGATTGAGAAAGAAATCAAAACCGACGATTGGCAAAGTGCGTCCTTATACATTCAAACAACACTGGAGTTTTGTGAACGATATCCTCATTTCACCTTTTACAGCTACCTTAACTAAACTGGAAGAAGTTCGCAATAACGAAAAATTCCCGCAGGAAGAAGATTTCTTGGGAGCCACGTCCGCCCTTGTTCGATTACAAGACACGTACGAGCTCAACATTACTGAGTTAGTTAGAGGAAACTTGCGAGGTAGGCAAACACACGCAGGTAATATTGATGAATTCCCTCATTTTTCATATAAGCAAAGATTTCCCATTTCCTGACGTTTAGAATTAACAGCCCTTGATTGCTTGTTTATGGGTAAACATGCTTTCGACGAGGGTGCCTACGCTCGAGCTGTTGAATGGCTGGAAGAATCTTACATCTTGGCAGGATTGGAAAATAACCAAACAATAAGACAAGATCACATAATGGAAGTGATCCAGAAGGCCATTGATAAAGTAGAAAACACCTCGTAATTAAACTATAATTTTTAAATTTTACAAGTCATTTCACAAGCAGCACGACGAAGCTTTACAAGAAGCCCAGCAACGTGTACCAATGGCCGTTCTATCGGACACGAAATCGTTTCGTTTGCCCCTCAAGGAGAAACCTGCCGTCCTCCAGCGAAACGAAATGATACGCAGCCGCAAATACGATCGGGATGACGCTGCAAAATTCAACGCTCTTTGTCGAGGCGAAAGCCTTTTGGTAAATTGACTTCATCATTGTTATTGCATCGAACACATGATAGAATTTGTTTAATGTTCAAAAAGAGTGAAGAGATCTTAGCCCAGCTAAAATGCTGGTACGAAACTCACGAGGAGCCTTACCTCTTCCTGATGCCCATCAAAATCGAACAGAATTCAATCCGTCCGGCTATTTACACGTTTCACGATGTGTTGAGTGACGTGGAAATTGAGACCATTAAAGAACTAGCCACACCAATGGTAAATTTTCTGAGGTCGATTGTTTAAAATGAATGAATTCTAATATACTTTACGTGCAGCTGGCTAGGGCTAAAGTTCTAGCTAAACAAGCGGGATCCAAGACGACCGTTTCCAACGTCCGTACTTCGAAAACGGCCTGGCTGGCGGATAAACTCCATCCGCTGTTGCATCGAATCTCACAAAGGATCGCACTCGCCACTGGTTTGAGAGTCAACTCTTCGCTTGACGAAGCTGAGATATTGCAGGTAAGTTTAACGTCCGCATTTTAAACTTTGAATGTCCCTTTCATGGCATCATTGTATAGGTAGCCAATTACGGAATCGGTGGCCATTATTCACCTCATCACGATTACCTTATGAAAGGCAAGACGGACGAAGAGGTAAACTACATTCCCTTTCTCAATTCATTGCAAAAATGATGTCGATAATTTCTATCGACCACTTAAAAAAAAAAACACTAAACTTGGGAGGCATACGTTGTGTAATTATGATGGATACACAGACACAAACTGAGAGAGAGGGAGAATGATCACCCGTTTATGGCTGATTTGTCAGACTAACTGATCAACAACCGGGTAGCAACTAGCAGAGGCGAGAAAAAACAAAAGAAGAGCGAGTTTGACAGCGTGGTTTTAGGGTGGCAAATTAGGGTGGACGCCAATTACGGGTGGAAAGAGTGTGAAGGGTTGAGAAATAAAGATAAGATAATTGCGAAACATGGAAGATATTTTCTGACAAATGAATTTAAAATAAATTATATTACATTTAAATATAGTTGGGGAAAATGGATGCCCGGGAATTGGCTGTTGGTGACAGGATAGCCACATTCATGTTCTATGTAAGTTGTCCCTAGTTCATCCAAGAGGATAGAGTCATGTAGCTTTTATTCAACCAGCTGAACGATGTGGAACGCGGTGGGTCAACGGCATTCCCGCGGGCAGATGTCGCGGTCAAACCCGTCAAAGGCGGAGCTGCCTTCTGGTATAATTTGAAACGCAACGGCCAAAGCGATCCCGATACTCTTCACGGCGCTTGCCCTGTCCTCCTGGGCCATAAATGGGGTTCGTTATATAATCAACTGCTTTTTAAATTTTCATCTACTGTATCATTTGTTTTGTTTTAAACAGTTAGCAACAAATGGATCAGAGAAACAGCCCAGACTTTCAACAGACCTTGTCTACTCGATCCGAACGAATAACATCAATGTATATCAACAATCATGTATATTTTCAAGTACTAATTACGCAGCTTATTTGTTTCTCTCATTTGAGAATGTTGTTTTTTTCGTTCAATTGGGTTTTGTATTAGCCAATCAAATACACCACAAAATCTGTGCACTACTTTATGTATTGTTTCTTTTCAAAGACTTTATTTCTTTTTTGAATTATTTTTCTCACATTCTGTCCCCCCAATAAATGTTTACATGTGTATATAATAGGGCGGAAATAATTTAGAAATGTTCATTGTCCGTATGTTAATGCTGGCCTTCGTTTAGCCGATTGTCAATGGCATTTTTTCTTAGCAAGCAGAGAACTCGAGGCCTTCCGGTATGCATCCGGCCACTGTGTAAGTCTCGGTGGTTGTGAAAATGGTGGTCGTCGTTGTCGAAGAGTAGCCGTTCACGACGCTCGTGAATGTCACGGTGGGCGTCAAGAAACTGTTGATGACGTTCGAGGCGATGGCCAGCAATGACGTGCGGATCGTGTTGATGGGCGAGATCAGTCCGCCGCTAAGTCGGGGGTTGGTCATTTCATCCAAAGATGAATCGATGAACGCCGAAGGCTGGTCGAAGCTATCGCGGAACTGAACGACCGGCGTCGGTTCCACACTGCCAAATTAATTTACATCAATTTTCGATTACGAATGTAATTAAAAGAAAAGATGTTATTATACCTGAAGACGGGGGAAGGCTGGAACTGTTGATAAATGTAGGCAGCAGTTTCAGGATTCTGGGCAATTAAAATGGGAACGTCGATCCAGAACTGACGCTTACGACGGCAAGCAGAAGAGACGCCTCCATCGATGGTGCCGCATACTTTCTTGGTTAAGACAGTCGATGTCGATGCGCCAGGAAGTAGGGAAGTGCTCAACACGGTGATTGTAGCTGAGGAGAGGGTCGTACGGCCCTCGCGTTCAACGGCTGCGGCAGGGACTTGAACGGCCGAATAGGCCAAGACGACCAGCACAGCGGCCAGATTGACGAGCGAGAAGCGTTGGAACATCTTTGAACGCTGATGGACGACTGACGCTTCGAGTTTGTTCTTAGTCCCTCCGTGCCCGTCTTTTTATAGTTTTCCCGTCTTCCTCAAGTTCTTTGAGGCGAAGCATCGGGCGAACATACACGCCCCGTGAGCGCCACCTATAATAACATAAATCAAACGCGAATTCAAACACAAATGTAGGGAACCAACGGATGGACGCGGGATCGTTTTCATTTATGCGCGTTGCATCCTAGTTTGCATAACAGGCACAAACACTCATTTTGCCCTTTCTTCCTAGATAGACTGCCGTTAATGCCATGTACGGCCTTTAACGATTACTTATCCGAGTTGAGACGAGGCCATCAGGTCGTTCACATTCGGCGTGAGGATAAACAAATTTTTTTTTTCTTTTTACGATGCTCACGACCGCGGTTAAACTGTAGGAGGTCAGACAACCCATGGCAATGTTATAAGCGTGAATCCTTCTTCACACAGGTTCACGGTCATATGTTGTTTGATGTATTTATTTTTTTTAATAGTAAAAGGGGGTACAATGAGCGTTTGTTATATTAATGTGCCACAAACGTTTGTGAATAACATATATTCGATATGGCCATCATTTGTTACGACATGAAAATATTTTTCCGTGTAACCATTGAGAGACGTTTCATTCGATTGTATTCAAACAAAGCTGAGCTTTGTATTGTAGTGGTTAATCGTTATTTATTCCATTTGAAGTGCGTTCCATTATTGTTTGGATTAGGGGAAATAGGAAAATTTCGTTATGAATTCAAGACGCAACACGATAAGATTTGATTTTGCTGGTGTATTGATATTTTCCTTTTTTGATTAAATAAAATGAACTTATGGCCAAACTGAAAAGAAATGCACTACAACACAAACCTTAAATAGCATGCAAAATGGTAATAGTGGTTGCGAATTACAGAAGAGAAAAAATCAACTCTCTCGTCAGTTAAGTAATCGTTCATTGGTTTAAATCGATTTTTGAAATAAAGTCTTTATCATTTCATAGCAAATCGATTAAATCACTTCTTTTACGGCCTGCTGTTGTTGTTGTAGTAGCATCCGTTGTCGTTGTAGTAGAATCAGTTGTCGTGGTTGTAGTTGAATCAGTTGTCGTTGTTGTAGTAGAATCAGTTGTCGTGGTTGTAGTAGCATCAGTTGTTGTTGTAGTAGCATCAGTTGTTGTTGTAGTAGCATCAGTTGTCGTTGTTGTAGGTGCACCAGTTGTCGTTGTTGTAGGTGCACCAGTCGTCGTGGATGCCCCGGTCGTGGTGGTGGTTCCGCTGGTTGTGGAGGTTGTTGTGGCGGGTGTCGTGCTCGTAGTGGTGGCACTAGCCGGGCAAAGTTTCACACCCTTTGGCACGCATAGAGCATTCTTAATGGTGTAGGTAGCCGTCGAGGTGAAGGATGTAGTCGTCGTCGTCGTCGTGTACACAGTGCTGGTCCTGTAATGCAATGGCAAGGCATTTAACTTCATTCATTTCAAATTTCTATGCGAAGCTATACCTGGTAGTTGTGACGGCCGGAGTCAGGACGTTGGAGATAATGTTGGAGAAGAGCGAAGAGAATGCGGAAAATCGGGCAGCTCCGAAGAAAGGATCGGCAACGCGGACAGCCAATGGCTGCACCTTGTTGCTGAACGAGGACTGGACAGCGAACGGGCTGTTGAATTGCTGAGATACGTAAGGACGGAACACTGGTCGATTGCGGTATTCAACCACGCTGGGCAGAGCTGATGGCTCTACCCTAAATGTCATCGATTGAAAAATCATTGATTACAATAAAACACATATAAGCATTTTTTTTTTGTTCTGTACGTACTGGAGGACTTGAGTAGGGTTTAATGATTCAAATTGATTGACATCGTCCTGGCCGAGAGCAAAGAAAAGTGGGGCGTTCCAGAACTGTCTCTTACGACGGCAGGCTGTGGTGGAGATCGGTGCTTCCAAGGTAGCGCATACCAAGCGTGTTCTATTCCCCGTAACAATTAAGAATATGAAAGAATCAAATAAAAATGTGATAAACGTGATTACGATTTAGTGACGGTTGTAGGCCCAACAGCAGTGGTAGTTACAACACTGATGATTGTATTAGCTCGGGCTTCAGGGAAAAGTCGGGCTACGTCTTCAGGACGGACCACGGCAGCTTGGACGGCCGATAGGGCGACGACCAAGACAACAAATAAATTGAAAGCCATTTTGTTTTTCTTTGAAAATGATCGGACAGAGTGGATATGGTATGGACGACGTCGAAAAGGCAACTGTCTTTTATACCGGCTCTTGCATCCCCTATATATCTGAGCTAACCGCTTGCTGTAGGAAGATGTAAGAAGACGATGAACTTAAAGGGCCATGTCTGCTTTGGTTATTGAAAAAAAAAAACAAGCCCGCCTCCTGTGTTGTGTAACCCGTTGCGATGTTACGGCAGAAAAACAGACCCTTCAAGATGGCTGCTGGGCAAAGCAAAATATATCCTGTCGGGTGGGTACATCCCGTGCCAAAAAGAAGCGTATAAAATTTTGACTACTAAGCTTAAAACCAACTATGGATTTCAAAAATGGGGATGGGTCAGCTGTCCATACATACGCATCAATATGCAAAATACACGAGAAAAAAGCTGAGGATACGGTGGAGAATCATTAGAAATTCATACTAACGCCGGGTCATCATTTCTTACCTTTTTTTTATTATTTTGTAGGGCAGCACTGTTGGATTTTTTAGCTTCGACTTCCTCCTCGAAATTTCGTGACTAGGATTTGTGAACGAACGATAAATTTCCAACAACCCGCGGAACGGTCGACGCTCTGTCCCGTTCACCTTTTGGTTTTTGGCTGAACGGCACTGACCTCTCTGTCCATACCATTTATGGGCATAGAAGATGTAACACGCAATTATATCCGCCCTAGTCGTTCCCAGCGTATCATCATTTTCATACGGTTTGATTTACTGCATTTTTGTTATATCTCGGACATGCTATAATTTTTCTTCATCTTGGATAAAAAAAAAACTCGACCATCGTTATTAGGATTCGAGGTTCATCAAACTTAAAGAATGTTGGCCAACACGGAGGGAACAGTTGATTTGCATAGATCGTGATGTTTCTTTGTTTTCAAACGTTCGATCCACCAAAGATAGATAAACTTCGGCTGTCGACGAACTGCTAAATAGTTCCATACCCGATGTAGTTGTTTTGGGTGAAACACGAAGCGACATGTAGATCGAGCCATACGTGTCTGACGCTGACATATGTTCTTACATTCGTCATTGGTTTTGAAGAACAATTCGAAGCTCCGCGTTCGTGCCCAGCAACAATAATGTGTGTCTTAAGGCATTACGCAGTGGATTGCTAAACTAGGAACACATCTTTTCTGAGCTACATTCAGTGGCATTCTCATGTCCTAGACGTTGTTTGACATACGAAAAGAGCTTATTCAAAATAGCAAGTTGCTATTGTGCAGTATAAGGAGCTGGCCCTGTCTTCGAATTAGTCTTGAAGGATTTCGCATAGCGAAAATGAACTTTCGGTACGATTTTATGTCTTTGATGAATACGTTCGTAACACGAAACATCCCTTCTGTTAGCTTTGCAATAAGGGCAGTGCACTTTGGCCGTCGCAAGATGCAAATTTAGTCCAGTTGTCATCACCAGTTCCGGGTTTTATGTTACTGCGGGGAATTGCCAAGTATTTCTTGCAATCCTGATATGGCATTGCATAACCTCGACATGTCACAATTACTCGAAAGGACAACAAACTGTTTATATCTATTCCTCGTAAAACTTAGACATCTCGGGTCGCAACACATAATAATGTATTCAATTCACGCACAATACAACAGAGCAACGTTTATCGAAAAAGCTGAAAGCACTTAAAAAAAATATGAGGTATGTTCTTTTAAAGATTTCGAATAGGACCGACTAATGGAAATAAAAATGGACGAATTCAGTTGAATCGACGGTTCTATTGGTCCCGCTAGACGCATCGTGAAGAATGCATTGCGTTTCATTGCCATAGAAATCGTTGGTAGCTACGTGAGAATTATTCATGTGATTAGCAGACACTGCCGTCCATGCGATGTAGTGATGGACGTGACACGCAGTGGGAATGCCGGGCAATCCGATCGCCAGGACGCTGCAAATATTCGTTTCGAAATGAATTTTTCTTTTTAAGATAATAAAGCAAGTACATACCTGGTAGAATTGAAAGACTTTAAGACTGTAATGCCAGCTTTTTCAGTGCACATGCCAGTTAAATAAACATCATCAAATGGCATCATGGGTGTCGTTTGACATGCAGCCAGTAAAGAAAGAATCGTATTGCCGGGCATCAAAACAGCCGGGTCAAAAAAATAAGGTGGATATTGACTCCATGGCCGTTCTTCGACCGTATTGTTCCATTGACCCCTTGAAACAAATCTTCATTATTTCATCTAATTTAAAGAAACATTTAATAGTAATTACATCGGGCAGGAAAGAGGTTCCCAGCTCCCAATACAAATATGCTTTGATTGGATTGGTGATGGGCTTCAAGGAAATATGCCATACGTTCACGTAGACATCATCATCGACTTTAAGGACGAAATAAACTTAAAGCAGTTTGCGTTTAACCAATTGAGAAGTCCGGCCACTTTCAACAACAAAATTCGATAGAAAATCGGACATTTCTATTGAATAATGTCTCCATTTAAATGACTCTCTTCTACCAGGGTTTTTTGAGTCTCGTTATTTTCAGTCTGTCCTACAATAAAACCGTAACCGGCCACACGTAGAAGCCTCTCCTCGTGTACGTCTTGTAAATGATTCAGCCACGTGACTCTTTCTTGTTTTGACATTCAATTAAATTTGCTTCTAAAATTTGCTTGTCCCTCATCCTTCCATTTGTTGTTTGGTTTACCTGTACTGCTCTTTCGGTTCCCAAGACTTGGAGCTGTCCCTATAATTTTGTTTAATAATAAAATGTTGAACAGGTAAATTAATTTTAGAAGACGCACTCACCTGTTCGTAAAAGACGTTCGCCGTTAATTAAAAGAATTAAATAGGCAGCAGTGACAGCTAGTAACAACAATCCACTGCTTGAGTTTTGTTGGCAAGCTTGGAAGCCAACCATCTGCCGATCGCCATTTCGTGTCCACCGTGCTAAGGAGGACCGCTTGCTTTCTGATAATCAAAGGCAACTGGGAAATGCACTCCTCCATGACACTGGAAGGTGTTCATGGAAGATGCTTTACCTATTTTTTCTTTCTTTCAGAATATAAGAGGGTTCAACACAAAAATGTGAGATTTTTCTTATTGGCAGGTAGAATGATCACGTGATTCAAAACACGAACAGCTCACGCTATTGTCGCTTTTGCCTCTGGGCTTCGTCTTATGACTCGTTATTGAACATATACTCCGCGTCAAGGATCCATCGAGGACTACGCACAGGTTTTAGTTTTCACTTTTTTTTTCCAGGTATTGCAGCACATTTTTGTGAGGTCCGTGTTGTCGTTGGCCAAAGTTAAAAACAAAACAAAATGGAAAGAATGTTCACAGCAGTTAACGTTAAGAAAGTGTATGTGGTTGGAACAGTCCTCACATTTTGTACACGGCTCCTTTTGGTGTCGGGCACGAAACGTTCGCTGAACACGATTGCGGGGTCTCCGACTGCGTCATCTACGACAATCGATCATCTTTACCACTGGGAAAATACGACATCATCCTCGTTCACGAGTTATGAATGACTAAAATTTGTTCAACTGGACAAGAGCTATAAACTAAACTCGGATATCGAGTTGCTTTACGGCCGTGTCCATCCGGAAGCGACCGCACCGGAGACTCTGGAACAATTCCAAAAAATGGTTGAAAGCACAAGGCGAAAAAAAACAGCAAAGAATTACACTGATGTGGAACAAACGGCCAAACACGCTTTTTGCGGTTTATTTAAAAAGTTACATCAAGACGAAGGAGTGACCCAATACTACCCCGAATTGGTGTCGCAATGGCATCCCACAACGCAATGTAGTTTACTTTAGTTCTTGGGAAACGTCCAGCAGTAGCATCGATTCAAACCAGCCGCATCAGAAATTACTGGATTATTTAATGAATCAACTCCGACCTTATGGGGTTGTGGATTCGAGCGACCCCTGACGTCATCACAGCTAAAGATGACGTCACGTCCAAGTTGTTTTTGCCGACCCACAGAAAATGGAATTGCTAAGCGATTACGTAATGGAGAAACTGCAGGATTTGATGGGTGATCACGGCCAAGCTTCGTGATATTTGCCACAATTTTATAGAACAACGATATTCAACGTCCTCGTTGATTTACATTTAATATTTACTTGTCATAAGGCCAAACGTGTAATTTTAATAAACCGTAACGATTTTATTTTAATTCTTAGACGCCGGATATGTCACGTGGCTAGCGGGCAAATCGGACATCCACGTGTGCTATAAGGGCAAGACAACATCTCTGATGACAATTTTTCGTTTGGCCCCTTCCCCACACAAAAATACTTCCTCTTTTACACTGAAGGTCAAACACGAAATTATCTGATAGACCATCTCCATAGATTTGACAAGACTCCTAAAGCTATGACCTACCCCAATCTATTCTCCCTCACCCTCTAGTTTAAATTGACCCTTATAGCTGTCATTGTCGATATCTGAAATGCGTTATAACTTAAAGGTCTTGCGATCCACGCACGGCCAGGAGATGCTCCGCCTTTGGAACATCCCTTGCCAACAAAGAGGAGGGTTCTTCTGGGAGAAACATAACAGCTAGTGAACTCAAGGTTTCATACTTCCTTGCAGTGGGAAGGCAGCGCTGTGTTTGCACTAACAAGAGAATTGCACTGGTGGACGTTGTTGCTATCGGCCAACCCATTTGTTTGTATTTTTTTCGGGCATTTTCAGTGAACCTAATATACGAACAACATCGAATGTCTTTAGCTCTGTGTGTTGGCTTTATTTTGCCATTTTTAAATTTTTAATTCAACGATGGTTTGCCTACCTCGCCGACGATCGTTGTTATCGCTGTTTGTCGGTGTGCTGTTTGGATGCTGTATCATTTCACTCATCAATCAATCACATCAACTGTAAGTTCATTTTCCCTAAATCAATTCGCGCGATTAATTGCTTTCTTATTAGGTTTCATCAATATAATGTTATTTTAGCCGACAATTTGAAAATACAGACAGATGCAAATGAAACACAAAGGCATCAAGATCCGATCCTTGTCGGTATAAAAATTAATCTGCCACGTTAAGTTTTATTCACAGTATTTGAATAACACGTTGCTATGGTTACATCAGTGCCAGAAGAGAAAGCAGGAGACCTGTACAATAAAGTGCGTGTCTTGTGCTGGATACTAACATCACCGGAGAATCACAACACACGAGCTAAGGCCGTTAAAGAAACGTGGGGTAAACGATGTAATGTTATCTTGTTCATGAGCTCAGCTAACGGTACGTATTTTTTCACATTAAAAACAAAATGCACAGTAATAATCATTTTTTACAAAAGATTCAACGTTGCCGTCCATTGAATTGGCCGTGCGAGAAGGCCGTAACGGCTTGTGGGGTAAGACAAGGGAAGCATTCCGTTACGCGTGGGATCGATATCAAGATGAAGTTGATTGGTTCCTCAAAGCTGACGATGACACGTATTATATTCATGATATTTATTTAATTTTAACTGAATTAAAAATCAGTTGTTGAATTTTTAATTCAGGTACGTTATTGTTGAAAATCTGCGTTATTTTCTGTCGGCCTTCAACACGTCGAAACCCTTATGGTTTGGCCATAAGTTTAAGGCTATTGTGAAATCAGGGTATTTTAGCGGTGGGGCTGGTGAGTTTACAATTGATTTTTTTTTTTTCGATTTTTTTTTATCTCATCTTGAAATTTGCAGGGTACGTTCTCAGTAGAGAAGCAACAAGGAGATTCGTTAAGGAAGGGTAAGTCCATGTCAAATTATTTCTTATGTTGTAAAGGAATTTTTAATTAAACTATGACTTGAGCTCCTGAATTTCATTTTCTTTCAGGTATTTTAACGCGTTGCTATGCCGACATGATCACGAAGGCGCAGAAGATGCCGAAATGGGTTTGTTTTATTTTGATATAAATAATTACGTTACGATGTGTCTCTCATTGCATCCCATCCATAGGCAAATGTATGGAGAAGCTAAACGTCTCTACCATGGATTCCAGGGACTCAAGAGGAAGAGGCAGGTTCCATCCATTCGTGCCCAATAGCGTTTACTTCCCCGGTGAAATCACGGAAAGTTATTGGTATTGGAAAAACATTTACTACCCCCCTACAAAGGTATTTACATTCCCACGTCAGCGTGATACCTTGTTAAAGAGCCTTGTTTTAAACAGGAACGCGATTGCTGTTCGGACAGCACCATCTCTTTCCACTACGTCGATACGAAAATGATGTACTTACTTGACCTGTTCCTCTATCAAATTCGACCATTCGGAATGGTAGAGCAAAGACCTGCCACTCCCGAACCACCACCCGATTTGGAATTGACTGCAAGTCCGTGGTTTGCCCCGAACGAAACAACGATCGTACCTACGACCAGCACGTCTACCACGACTACTGCACCCAACATAACAGAAGCTCGGCATTCTCAGCAGACGCATCAACAATTACTCGATTACTTGCTGAGTCAGCTACGTCCTTACGGAATCGTAGACGGTAATGAAACCACAACGACTACGACACCGAGTCCTATGGTTATCACGGGGATCGTCGACGCCCAGCAGTTAGAATACTTGCGCCAGTACGTACTGGATCAACTTCAGCCATTTGGAATAATCGATCCTAACGAGGTGGCCATGATCACTTCTACTACTTCATCCATCCCTGTAGTGGCAAATACGATGGATCATCTTCCCAACATGGACGCCAAAACTCTCTTGATGCAAATGCTGCGTTCGCTGGAAAAAATTCAAAGTGATGCAAATACCATACCCATATCGTAAAGAAGTTTGGTGATATTAAAATCGGATTATTTTACAAAAACTTTCTTGTCGATAAAAATTGAATAAACGTACCGATATACGAAACGTCCACGTTATAAGCTGCGTGAAAGAGAACGTACGCTCGAGCGTGTCTTTTACACGGGTCTATGCCCAAATAAATTACACGTCAGTTTTACCGAAAGCACGAAATCACAAAGGGTTACCGAATAGCAAGAGGCTTTTCTTAAACAACCTCGTCTACCTCGTTTCATATTTATTTCTTTTTTCAAACCCAAAGACCTTCAACGGTCACGGTCAAAGATGGACGCTAGACTAATGGATTGCCCTGTCGAAGAGACATAAAACAAACTGCGGGGAAGCTGAGATATAAAGATGGGCACCGACTCTCTGCAGGTATGCCATATAAATATGCAAACTATCCATAAAGCCTCCTGATGGGAGTCACTGACAATTCATGAAAGCCAACATTATTCATCCATTTTTATTGGTCATATGTCCTTGAATTCCTCCCGAACTTCGTGACTAGGATTTCTGATTAACTTAATAAACGAAGATTCCCCCCTGTCAGGTTTCATATTTCATGGGGTTATGCAAAAGGATACCTAGTATATGTATAACTAACCCTTTTGGCAGGTATATCATTTAAATCAGCCCTCACACACCGTATATATTTATGAACCGTAAATTCTTATGCCTGTTCGGAAATAATGATGCGGAACTTACGAAAGGCTAATAATATGTTATGGAAAAATGGCTGACCGTATGCTAAATATGGTTCTCTGAAACCTTGAAATTGACACTTACGGAACTTACAGCCTTTACATGCAAGCAAGAGTAGTGAGCAAAGCATCTATGTTGAAGAGTCAGAATAAAGAAGGTGGGTAAATTGAATTCGAATTGGCAACGGGATCACTTTTTCACGTCGTCTGATCAACTCAGTACGAAAAGAACTTCCTTCCTAACGAGGAATGCCTTCATAACAGAGGGCAGAGTTTCACGTTGCCCCGCAGCAAAACGGGAGGACTCCTCACGTTTTCCTATTTACGTACTTTTGGGTCGGATTGACCCGTCCGCATTAACATCATCAAATTCTATCTCTTTTCTATATCTTCCCTTTTTTTTTAGCTTTTCTGCCTCAAAATAAAGAATAAAGAAAAAATTTTCAACTCTGGACGGTCACGGTCATAAAGAAAGTCGTTGCTAAGGTTGGGTAAACAACAAAAAATTTCCAAGCTGAACAGTTTCAAGACAAATATGGACATGGTTGCTCATCCCTTCCTCTTGTCCTCATCAATATGCAGAACAATAGGTAGAAAGGGAAAGCCATAAAAACATCACCCCACTTTTGTTTTAGTTTTTCTCCAAATTTAAATAATTTGCGCATCCTTGAATTTTATTTAAATTTTCCTTCTTTACCCATCCTTGAGACACAATTGTTCAAGTTTTATGGATGCGTCATTACTCTAGGGAAAGCACAGCGAATGCCTTGCGGCTGTTATTGTCCTTGAACTGCAAAACATTTTTTTTTTTCAACCGATTCTCGTTAAACTTTAAATAATTAATAAGAAAAAAAAGGAACATTCGATGTATTCATATCAATTTGATGTCGCATTTTTGAATTTTGAGTTGAAGTAAGCGATTTCGGCGCATGCGTAATTGTGCGGAGCAGCGGGAACGAAACCTCTGCTATTCAAGTTGTTCTTGTAATCAAACGGAATCATTCCGTGTTCGCGTTCCAGCGAGCGCAATACATTTATCCGCTGGCGGATGTCATCAACGCTGTCGTCTCCATCGAAATGAATTTCCATGGCTAATTGCTTGACTCTGTTTAATATCCCCGATTGCATGATCTGCGGCAGTATCATCCATTCGTCTCCTTCTATGTCGATCTTGACGTAGTCGATAACACGCTGCCCGTGGAACACTTTCAATCTCTCGTATATCGACGACAAGGTGAGTACTTTCCACGCCACGTCTGGCCGTTTTTTATCGAGGAAAATGTGCCCGTCTCTGTTCCAAATGCCCATCCGGAAGAAATGGATTCTGGGGCTACGATTGTGATCGTCTTCTTCCATGGATCTAATCAATTTAAATTTTTAAAAATGAATAACATAAACATTTAGAGTGAATTCATTTACGGATCAAACGAGTAGACGTTGCAGCCCAGTTTGGCCATGTCATCGTCAAACGACCATTCGTTATCGATGCCGAACGAGTAGACTAGACAATCATTGACGGCCGGCTTCAGGCCGTCGTCGAGGCAGACGGATTTCTGCCCGTCTTTGTATCTGTACGTATCGTTTATAACAACACCACCAAATTCGTAAAATACGTTACAAGACGAACGGTTTGTCATCCGTCCCGAATCCAGATAGGCCATCATTTGAGAGACGGACCACGAATCCATTTCGTCAGATGTCGTGGAAGCTCCTGAGCTAACTAGTTGATTATCTTGGCGATTGAAATACGCTAATTCGTAGAGGGTTAAAAACAAAGACAAAACGGCCAAACACAACAGGAAGCGGACGATTCTTGTAGCTGGATGTCGGATGCGAAACATTTGTTGGCTTTGAACGAAATATGTTCGACGAACAAAATGAACGACTTTCACGGTATGATCCTGTCAACATTTGCGTCCATTCGTCAACGCTCAACTGATTGTTTGTCATTGTTTTCTTCTGCTTGAAGACGAACGCCCGTGGATGCATTGGATGCAATGGCCTTGTGGGTCTTCCACTCACGGAGTCGGGCCACCGGAGGGGCATCATAAACACGTTGAAATTGTGACATTGGGAGTGTTTTTAAAAGATGATGGTATCGTTGATTTCGTGACAGTTCGTTCGGCATACACAACTCCCGATACTGGCACGTTGTCAGATTTTTGCCTGTCTGGACAAGATTTTCAACAGGACAATAAAGCAATTTGAAATGAAACCACGGAACGGCTAACTACACAAAGAGATTTTTTAAATTTTAATGTCAAACTTGAAAACAAATAAAAATTTACAACCAGGGCGCGAATCCCCCTCCTCACCTCCCCAGGGAATGGGCTCATTTAAATATAGTCTCCCTTATTATTTTAATAAGCTCTTGCCTGCAAAGGTCTTTAACCCTCTTTTCAATTGTGATGAACGTCCCAACCACGCCTGTATAAGTGCACGAAATTCTAGGTTTCGTTCACGCTAAGATTTATAACTATATGTCTTAATTATTACGTAAATCAATTTAATCTAGAGCTTACAGTAAATTCCATAATTTATTGTTTTGTGCAATGCAGCAGTCAGCATTCAGTCCAATCTGGATGCCCTTCAGGCCGGCATTTAAT
This sequence comes from Daphnia carinata, assembly GCF_022539665.2. Lineage (NCBI taxonomy): Eukaryota > Metazoa > Arthropoda > Branchiopoda > Diplostraca > Daphniidae > Daphnia > Daphnia carinata. The sequence goes on along the minus strand of NC_081339.1, from coordinate 6,978,497 downwards.
CGGGCAAATTCCAGGAGATGGAACACTTTGATTAGAATAAACGGAGCCAACAAACAACGAGGACTCCTGTCGTTTAGACGGAAACGGCCGAGAAGACGGGAATAATTCACAGCAATGACTGTCGTGAATCACCTAGCCAATAAGAGTCAGTAAATGATAATCATTCAAATCAAAAACGTCTTACCGAATCCTTAATAGCTAAAGGCCAAAGGTAAAATTTAAGTAGCAATTGATCGACACCGTGAAAAAACGGCATTCGTCTGTTGAAAAGTTTCACGATGGCCCGGCTGATGTCGTCACGTCTTTGCTGGACTTTAGCTCCCCAAAGTCCTTTTTGTTTTCACGATTAATTGTGTTGACATTTTAAAATTGATTGTTTTACATTACCTCCGAGCATTTCCATGCTGCAATGCCACGGATGGTCTCTCATTGCGTGAAACGTTGCGCCACTTGCGAGCCATTCACGAACGGCGTCCGTTTCTCTACTTATCAACTCCGCATCCGTATCGCGTGACATGAATCGATCCACCAACGGGTCCAGTAATGGAAGGAAGCGCCAAATCATAGGGAATACGTTATGCTGGATTTGATGGAAACGGAGGACGTCATCACTGTCGCATAAATCGACGTTTGCCGGATTGTCCAGCATTTTTCTTAACAACCAATCTTCTCCACTCTCCTTTGAAAAATTGTGGTAAATCCGGACGATCCAGTCTATGTTAATAAACTATTTTAATTAATTTTTTTAATTTTAATAGGGTTGTCAAATCTCACCTGGATAAATGCGACTAATGTTAGCCGTTAGGGCTTTTAACGGTTGGACGTACCGGACGGAAAGAGACGGCTCGGATAAGTTGCCGAAAAGTGAAAAGGAAATGACATTCTGATTGGGACCTCTCTCATCTGTTTGGCATCCGCAAGTCGAAATAAACGACAAACACGAATGGCTGCCAATAGTATTGCGCGGATGAAGGAGCGTGAATAGAATTAGCGCAACTAACAACAGACTGGTTAGTGTGGCAATCTCAGTGAAATGAACTAGACGATAAAAACTGAACGACTGTTTCATGGCCATGGAGCGTCATGAATGATGCATCGATAAACTCTGATTAAAACATTTTATCATTTTTACATTTTCCATCAAGTTTTAACCAACAGATGGCGGCTGATGTATCTTTTCTCATTTTTCCGGCTGGATCCGCCTTTTTTTTCTCATGAAAATCTGATGGATCAATGTACTCGAAAAGAACACGACACCAAGCGATCTTGAAATGACACTGCCAACTGAATACGAATCAGTTGATTCAACCATCACTTTCAAAGGACAAGAGTCAGAACAAAGCGGTTAATCCAATGTTATCGACTGGCATCGTTAACCGGTTATTGTTGCTTTACAAACGCAGACGACTGAAGACAATTCATCGTGCAATCGTCCTTACAACGAGCCTCATTGTACTCTACCAATGTGCCAATCACGACCTTAACCTCAATACGAACGTCAGCCAAATCAAGCCAAAAAAGGCAGTTAAATCGATCTTAATTTGGAATGCGCCGGAACGCGCGGAAGTCGTGGCGTTCGCCGGAGATGGTCATCACGATGTTTTTCTCTCCTGTCCAATAAAAGAATGCCGGATTTATTTGGCATCCGGTAACGCGTCGCTCGAATATTACGACGCCATCGTCATCAACTTTAACGATCAATTTCGATTGACCGAACTTCCAAATGTCCGTCGTCTGCCTCATCAGAGATATATCTTTTTCACTCAAGAACCTCCTCCGGCCTTAAAAGAATACGATTTCCATCAATATGGTGGCTATTTTAACTGGACAATGACGTACAGGAAAGATTCCGATATTTTGCTTTCTTACGGATGCATCCGCAAACGGACGACATCGTTTGTCAGCAAGACATCCATCAAGAAGACGAAACTCGTGGCATGGATGGCCACTCAGTGCACCACTGACGGCCGTAGAGAGACTTACATCCAGCAATTGCGGAATTACATCAACATCGATGTTTACGGACTTTGCGGGAGATTGTCCTGCGCCCGACATCCGGTCTATGTTTCACATCCGCGTTGTTACGACATGCTGGAATCGACTTACAAATTCTACTTGTCTTTCGAGAATTCCATCTGCCGCGATTACGTCACGGAAAAATTCTTTAAAATCCTGGAACGTCGCATTGTACCCGTCGTGTACGGCGGAGCTGATTACGAATCGATTGCTCCGGCCGGATCATACATTGATGCCCGTCTTTACAGTCCTGCTCAGCTGGCCGAGTATCTGATGCGGATCGATGCAAATGATTCGTTGTACGAAGAGTTCTTCCGCTGGAAGAGAGATTACTACGTCGAAGCCGGAGTGACGGCCATGGCCCATCGTGGCTTTTGTAGTCTTTGCAGCCGGTTACATCTGGATAGTACCGAAAAATCCTACAACGATTTGCCCAGTCTTTGGCAACATCCCGGCCGTGAATGTAAATCCCCGTTGGTGAATTAGTTCATTCGTCTCGCGTTTTTATGACATTGGCTTGTTTAATTTAAGATTTTTCAAATTGAATCTTTGTCCTCAAGGAACAATAAAAACTAATTTTACGACGTCTCGTTCACTGTCGTAGAACGCCAAACATGGAAATGTCATTTTACGTTATTGAACAGATGGCATCCATTAGCCCTTTTATTTGTCTCCTTTCTTTCACGGTACATATCAAATCGTATTCAAATAACATCAATCCACACTTACTTACAAACGCTAAAGGGCAGTGGGCTTGGTAGACAACCGGCCAGTTCAATCGTGTTCATTTTGGCCACGGTGGTGGTCGTTGACGTGACCTGTTGGGTGGCTGTTACAGTCGTTGAGTGCAGCACCGTAATGCCAAATAGTTGAGCCAAACCGACGCCGAAAAATGGATTAGCCAATCGGGCTTTGCAGATACTATCCATGTCATAGATCTGAACTTCAACCATGCCTGCAGTGTTGTCGATGGAAGGCTGGACTTCCATCACCGGTACGGCGCTAGAATCCTCTAACGAACGCATCTCCGGATAGGCCGTAACGACCACCCTTCATGCCATTTCACATTGTTAAAAATTGAATTCAATTAAAAGTATAAGATTTACATACTCAATGGGTTCAGAAGGATCGATTTCTTCATCATCTTCCACTTCCAGGATGAGAGGCACTTCCATGACGTTGCGGCGTTTGCGACAGTTGGCAAGGCCCGCCGCTGGTTTCACGCAACTCGTCGTGATACCTACAGTTGCGGTTCCGGTAGATGTGACGGTTACAGTGGATGTAATCGTCTTTGGCGTTACCAAGAAACGTAATGGACCAGAAGTGTCTGTTCTGCCTTGTTCTTCCGGATGTGCGGAAGCTAAGAGGACGGACGCCAAGAGAACTGTGCAGACTAGAACGTTCATCGTGATTGATGTCTGATGCTTTTTTTTTAACACTTGGCGCTATTCAGCTTTATATACGAGTAGATAACGCGCAAGAAACTGTTAAGAAATTCTGGGTTAGACGTAGATCGTCGCGTTTGGACTACAAATTCACGTTGGCCGTCAAAATAAAGTTGGGTTTTTGTCACGCGGTTTGATTGCCACATCCTAGGTGAAGGTCAATAATCATCCTGTTTTCTCTCTTGCAGCTGACGTGTGGTAAGTCACGCTCACGCTGTACAAAACGTCTGGAATAATTCATTAGAAAATGGACAAATGCAAGAGGAAAGGTTCATTGAAAAACTCTTGCAATCGAATCAGAAAATTCACGAGGGTTTCGTTCATCGCCTTCGGATTCTCGGGTCAACGCTATTCTGAGTTATAATAAAATAATGAATTATAAGAAGAGTTAAATGTATCACAAGGCCGTAAAAAATAGAACCGTCCAAATAACACTATCCGGAGGAATCATAGATAGTTCCTATGTTGTTATTTCTGACGCAATTCATGTAAACTGAAATTCCAAGAGCATTGCCTAGGAAAAGACCCTAGGACAATTTAATGAACGGTTCTATTTTACTAAGGAAGGTAAAACAATTGAATTGATAAAAAAAAAACAAATAGGAGCCTTCACAGGTGAATGTTTGCGGATAGCACAAAGTCTGTGCACATATATATAGATAAACTAGCTCACCGGACAAACGATCAATCTATCTTTGACTGTCCTATCCTCTCTATTTCTCCATAGACGATCCAGCCATGAAGTTCAACAGCATTCAAATTTGTCTGCCCATCATTCTTTCAATTTTGATTGTTGATCCTGTTCCAGCTCGTGTTGTCGTCGATCCTGGTGTTGATCAAGCTGGAAATGGTCTGTATGGTGGGATGGTCCAGGGCCGTCAGATCACGGCCCTCCTCACAGTTACCACAACAGTTTCTTCCGTTTTAACTTCGACTGTCTCAACGTCAAAATTGTGCATGAAGTTGAGTACCAGCGGAAGTTTGACTCCATCGTCGCAGTGTGCCCGGAATCTCCGCAACGGACGTCAGGATGATGAGCCCATGCTCTACGTTCTTTATGGCGAAAACGGAGAAGATTTTGAATTCGTCCGACCCGATCAAATCAATCCGGCCAAAGTCCACCGGTATTTGCTTAAAATTATCTAAAACGTTTTAAATAATAAGGAATTCATTTTTTAGTGTGGAAGCGACGGAGTTGGTTCAATTCCGGGACGGTACACCTGCCGAACCTGCCATTGAATCTTCACTGGAGACCGATGATCGTGACAATGGCGTTCGTGTTGCTCAGCCAGTTTATTTTGCGGCATTGGCCTCTTTGCTGTCCAACATTTTCCCATCTGCACTTCAATCGACGACTACCAGCACGATAACATCTACCGTTTATAATGGAGGCACTACGTTCATTACCATTTACACTTCCACTAATTCGTTCGTTCTTATTGGATCTTGCTATCCATCCTACCCTCCGCTTTGCTAGGAATTGAACGTGCTTTTATCAATCTATTTAATCTAGCAATATGCAAATTATTTTTATTATCCAATACACTGTAGTTTTCTAGACTTAATATGAAAATGTCAATGCTAGGATTTCGATTAATAAAAATGACATTGAATGAATTCTCGTGTATGTGACTTGCTTACGGGTTTGAAGTTAGGTCGTTGCCCTGTTCCAGGGCAACTCATTTTGAATTGTTTCTTTCACGGTGCTTCGTCAAAAGATGTCCAAGTAAGACACGCAAAAAAAAACAACAAGGAAATGTAAATTTTGTTGGTTGTATAATAGGGCGTCTTCTTCAGTGTCATTGCCATCGAAATCATAAAACTATGTTGTCCAATGTTCTTCCTAAGGATTTTGTGAAACGATTTTTATGGTTGCTCTTAAAACAGCAGAAAGACGATTCGCCGGTATGATTGTCTTCGTTGCTGGTTCATTGTCATCGCTGTTCGGGATGGCCGGAAGGGTAACTAGCGTTCCAAGTGACTAGTATAAATAGTGCTGGGCAATCATGGCAATAGCATCATCGACACTCAACAAGCACAGCTGGAAACATGATGTCTGCCGTACGTCCAAAATTTGCTCTCGTCTTCTTGCTGTTTGCTCTGTTGGCCGTAGAAATTCCTGCCCGTGTGCTGGAACAAGGCGAACAATTCGTTCTCGATCCGTCCGAAGTGTCGGCCGTTGTTGAGCCAATGATCCGCCAAGCTCGTCAACAATCAACTGCGACAATCACAATCCTGAAAACCGTAAGTATCTCAATGAATCGTTGGTTATATTTGTTTAAAATGAATCACCATTTGAATAGACCACCATCTCATCCGTCACGACGACAGTAATTACGACAAAGAAAACGTGCGGAGTTTTGGCCTCCGTGGATGGTGGAACGGTTAATCCGGGAGCCATTACCACATTCACCACCGTTCCAGGAGCTGCTTGTAGCAGGCGGAAGCGTCAGTATTGGGACGAGCCCGTCTTCATTGCTCTCAAAGAAGATGACAGTTCCCATTTGCAGTATTACCGCCTCAGTCCTAGCCAAGTTTTGAGGTAAACCTTTAATTTCAGTGGCAATTTCACTTCAAATTCAGAGGGGTAGGTTTTAATTCTAAAAATGTTTACGTCACTTGAATAGTTTCGAACCGACGATGCTGCCCCAATTCCGCAATACCCATCACAATCCTAGTATTGCATTGGTGAAAGAATCGCCCTCTGCCATTGCTCCTTCGTTCGGAAAATCGAACGAAAACGTTCGTGTTGCCAGTCCAATTTTCGGCGGAGGTATCAACAGCCTCATCTCATCCATCGTGTCTGGTATTTTGATAACGACGACATCTACGACTTCGACCGTTACGGCGTACACATCTACTTCGGTAAAAGAAAATCCCTTTTTTCTGTGGTATATTTTTAGTTAATTAAAAAATTGGAATTAAAAAAAATTAGACTTCCACTTCGTTCACTGGAACTACGAGCTACTACGTGGTTGGTGCTTGTTATCCAGCAGGAATGACGACTTGCTAATATGGAATGAAATATCTTTATGGAAGCTGGTGCCATTGACCGGGTCATTTCATGTTATTGCATATTTCTTTTTTTCGTGGCGATATTTAAAGGCATAGTAAAACTGTAGCCCTCAATCTTCTTCCTCTTTTTAACAACCTGTTGTTAGTTTATGCAAATGATACAAATACAAAGGGTATCAAAAATCATTCCATCTGTTTTATATTTTTGTTTACCCTTTCGTTTCAGTTCCAGTCAGCTATAACGGGTTAATGAAACTTTATTCATAAAACTGAATTGATTATAAACCCCAACGATTCGTGAAATGAAATTCAAAGCTTATCGCTGAGCTCCAGCCGGTTCACGGCTGTCTATGGGGAAGGGTGCGTGAATATATTCGTTCGTTTTGCACGGTGGAGCGCTACTTAACGAATATGAAGGCAGAGAACGGATAGGTTAAACTTCCAGTATCTTTCACATCGTTTGTTCTGAGGTAGTTCCAAATTTACGACCGGCATACATATTAATAATATAAACATATAATCAAGGGAAATAAATTCTAAAAGAATCATATATATAAGCCTTTGGCAAATGCAACTTTAATTGGTTTAAATATTAAATTGTGACCGCAGAATATAAAAGAAAAGAGTATCAGCAAGCAACTTAAGCAACTGCTAAGTTATGCAAACATGCTATCACTAATTTGCTCTATTCGGCAAGGCAGTGTCAGTCTGAGATATTCATGACTATTTTTAAATCAGCTGAGGGCAATAACACAATTTTACACAATAAGAAATAGCTAAAAATTCCCCGCAATGTAATAAAGAAATAGAACTTAGTCTATTTGACTATGAACCTGCTAGTCTTACATAGCGAAAGGAATCGTTCGCCATTGTCTATGTTCTTCCTAAAGATTTGTGAAATGCTTTTTATGGTTGCTCTTGAAAAGCAGAAGGGCAATTCGCCGGACAATTATCTTCCTTGCTGTTTGCTATACAGGATGGTCGGAAGAGGTACCAATGTTCCAACGAATAGTATAAATAGTGCTGGACAATCACGACAAGAACATCATCCACAAGCATCAAGCACAACTGGAAACATCATGTCTGCCTTACGTAGAGTATCTGCTTTAACGTTTTTCCTGCTATTTACTCTGTTGGCTGTTGAAGTCCCTGCCCGTGTACTGGACCTAGGCGAACAATTAGCTATTAATCCATCTCAAGTTTCAGCTGTTATTGAGCCTCTGGTCCGTCAGGCTCGTCAACAATCAACTGTCACAGTTACAATCGTTAAAACCGTACGTATTCACCCAATGATTATTGGTTTCATTTGTTTGAAAAATTTCATTTTTGAATAGACCACTATATCGTCCGTTCTGATGACAACGGTAACGACAAAGAAAACGTGCGGAGTTTTGGCCTCTACCAACGGAACAGTTAATCCTGGTGATAACGTCGACTTCACCACTGCTCCGGTAGCTGCCTGTAGCAGGAGGAAGCGTCAATATTGGGACGAGCCAGTCTTTATTGCACTCAAAGAAGATGATAACCCTAGCCTTCAATATTTCCGTCTCAGCCCTAGCCAAGTGTTGAGGTATAAACCACTCTGTTTAATGTCAATTTAGCTCCAGTGGGTTGGATTAATTTTAGAATCAATTCATAGTTTTGAACCGACGATGTTGCCCCAATTCCGCAATACCTACAATCCTAGTATTGAGTTGGTGAAAGAATCGCCTTCTGCCCTTGCTCCTTCGTTCGAAAAATCGCATGAAGATGTTCGTATTGCCAGTCCACTTTTCGGAGGAGGTATTAACAGTCTCATCTCATCCATTGTGTCTGGTATTTTAATAACAAAGACAACTACAACTTCGGTCGTGACGATGTACACATCGACTTCGGTAAGGGAAACAAAATGATATTTTCTGGTACTTTCGGTTCATTTGAAAAAATTAAAAAATTAGGTTTCCACGTCGTTCACTGACACTACGAGCTTCTATGTGGTTGGAGCTTGTTATCCAGCCGGATTAACGATTTGTTAAGGAGGAAACATACGAATGCTGGTGCCAATGCTTCGATCAGAACATTAAATATTCATTCAATTAAAATTTGGACTATCCTTCTTTCTTATGGCAATATTTAAAGGCATAGCACAGTAGCCATTTTTCTTTTTTTTTTTAAATTAGTTGTTAGTTTATGCAAACCTACCTAATAAAAAGAAGACCGCAAGATATGGCTCCACCTGATTTTTTTATTACCTCCGCATTGCTTCGAACTCCACAGCCTTTAGTTATGCCAACGAAACTTAACAGAAAAAATTTGATGATCATAAGTCAACAGTTCATGAAATTAAAGTCACATGACGTCGTCGTAATGCTTCCAACAGGTTATTCACGCGGCCGTGAAGGTTTTATTGTTTTATTTGCGAAGTGGAACACCATCTAGCGAACTACGTAATCATTAAACAGAATCTTTAGCGTGTCATTTGGCTTATGGTAGTCCCTACGAAAGGTGTGTAATGCAAATTAAAGGCAGAGAAAAATAAAAATCAATTGTCCATCACAGCAATAGAGAAAACGATAATTCAAAGTAAAATTAATGCAAAATAAACTTTGATGACTAAGAAAGAGGGGTAGGGTAAGCAAACGAAGAAAACAAAATATCCTTTAATCCCTTGGGTTGTTTTACAGAAAAAAACAAACAAAAAAAATGGCGCTTTTAGAACATCGGGTTTTGCTTACCCATCCCTACCTCATTTAAATTTTTGCCAAAGTGCGCGAGGTATGAGTCAGTCGAGAAGTTTCTTTTCACCATGGCACTTGCTCTCGTCGTCACGCTGACGCGCATATTGCTTGTAACAAATTGTCGGTAATTTTAACTGTTTAAAATTAATCAAGATTGTCGTTTGAGTATTAAGTAGAGTTGTTTAAAGAATAATTTCAACCAATCGCTAAGTTATGCGAAGATGCTCTGGGTTTCTCTGTCGATTACTTGTTAGTTTTAAGAAACGACCGACAAGTCCTCAATCACCTGAAGGCAATGGTAATACCTTTCAAAATTTAAAAACTAAAATTCCACACAGTGTAATGAAGAATACAGTTAATTCAGTGTATGTTTGATAGCCTTGCTAAACGAAAGGAATCGATTCGGATTGAATGGCGTTTCGATCCCGATTTCAACGCTTGATCTTCATCTGCGTGCTGTCGACCATCTTGACCATTGCCTTTCATAATTCAAGTGTTCCGAGATTGGTTGAAATGAAAGAACAACCATCCTGTCCGTTAACATCACCTCTACTAAGTAAGAAACCTAGCAGATTAATAAGATTAATTTAATCATATCCTTTTGAAATTTTTCAAGTCGGCTGGACAAACATCTCCAACTGGCTGGAAGACTTTGAGGAACAGAAACTTTTGGAACTCGGTGGGAGTTACAGACCTGCTAATTGCAATCCTAGTCATGCAATAGCAATCATCATTCCATACAGAAACAGGGATCATCAGTTAATCACTTTCTTACACTACATTCATCCGTTCATTCAACGCCAACAGCTAGACTACACGATTTTCGTCGTTGAACAAACAGGTATTAATTTCACGGAACTCGTTTTTTTTTGGTTTTTTAACAAGTGTTAAAATGCTTGTGTACAGGAATTTCAGCATTCAATAGAGGCATGTTGCTGAACGTGGGTTTTATCGAAGCCTTACGTCGTAGGTCGTTTGATTGTTTCGTCTTCCATGACGTTGATTTGCTGCCGGAAGACGATCGTAATTCGTACGCATGTCCAGATGTAGGAAAGCCTCGACACTTGTCCGTGGCCATCAGCACGTTTTCCTACAGGTAAAATATTCTGAAAAAATTTTCAATTAAATGGAATTTCAATCTTGTATATGCAGACCTATCGGTGTAAATCATTTTGGCGGTGTAGGTTCCGTCTCGGTGACGGATTTCGTTGCAGTCAATGGATTTTCCAACAGATTCTGGGGCTGGGGAGGTGAGGATGATGATCTCTTTGACCGTCTTCGTTCCAGGAATTTTACCGTCCAACGTCACCAGCCGTTACGTCAAACGCGTTACACCATGCTAGCTCACGAACCAGCTGAACCCAATTCCGACAGGAAGAGAATCCTTCACGATAATAAACTGAAGCTCCCCTTAACAATGATGACTGATGGTCTGATAAGTTTAAAATATCGGATAATCAGTATTCATCTAAAACGTCTTTGTACTCACATTATCGTTGAACTCCAACGGTGATGTCCACATTTCAATTGGCAACACCGGTGTTCTAATTATAACGAGACAGTGCCCAATTCATCGAATTCGAAACGTTTTCGAATAGACTTGTGAAAATCATGCTTGTGTCACAAAAAAGAGGTGAAAATATATTGCGCTGAAGGATGGTGGGTTTTTTTTGTGGATAACTCAAAGATGAATACACACGCCTACAGCTGAGTGATGGTAGCAGTGTGCTGGAACAGTGGCAATTGTTCCAAGTGCATACGTGCTTCGAGTTGTGAACAGAGTTGTTTTTTTTTCTTCCTCCCACTTACGCAGAACAAAGAAGTGATGTATTTCCGCCGGAAGACTTTAGTAAAAGTCGCATGGTGTTTCACTGGAATTCTATGCATGTGTGTCGTTTACGTCAACCAATTTGTGTGGTTGAAATCGTCATTTCAAATTATCCAATGGTCTGAGGAAACTAACAAATTCATGTTGCAGCCGAATAATCAGAGAATCTACTTTCACGAAACGAGCGGACGGAACTATTTAACTTTACGACAAACTTGTGCTGTTGAATCGGCTGCCAAAGAAAATCCGGATCGACCTATCCAGCTAATCATGCAGGAAAATTCAACTATTGATCTGCACGGGATTTGGCTAACCATCTTATCGCATTATCCAAACGTTGCCGTTATTGTCATCAACGAAGCGGATTACTTTCGCAATACACCGCTAGAAGCGTGGTATACAAAAGGCGAATGGCGCTATAGTCCGCATAAGCTGGAACATTTTGCAGACTATATCCGAATGCTGAGTAATCTTAAAGGTGGAGGTTTGTATATGGATTTGGATTTCGTTACAATCAAACAACTGGATGTAGACAATTTCTTGGCCGTCGAAGATGCTGCAGTTGATCATCTCTCCAACGGGATTTTCCATTTTGATTACGGGCATCGCCTGATTAGGGAAATTGTTGAACAACTAGCAGCCGGTTACAAACCGCAAGAATGGAACGCCCATGGGCCAGCTCTCATTTATTCCATTATGTCGAAGATTTGCAAATTCAAGAAAGGCCAGCCGCTTTCCAACGAATGTACAGATGTGGCTTTGATGCCTTATAATTTCGTTTACCCGATACATTGGCCTGATTGGCAAGTTTACTTTCAAAAAGCCACTAGGAATATTATGCAATGGATCAACGGAAGCGTCGCCGTACATGTTTGGAATAAAATGTCGCATTCGGAGCCTCTTCTCTTTCATTCAAATCAAGTCTATTCGACATTGGCTTCCAGGCATTGCCCTCTAACCGTCGCCAGAGCTGAAGAATTTCCTACTTCGTAATTTTCGTTACCAATTTGCTACTCTCTGTGAAACTGAATACATTAGAGATGTTATTATTAAAATGTCATTGGCTTTTGCATTAATTGCTAAATGACCCAAAGGCTTATGATTGATGACTACCTGTACAACATTCGAGAAGAAATGATTGAGTTTCCTAGAAATCGTCAAAGAGAACAGACGTAGACATTTTTAAATAATGGTGTTGATTCATTATCATACGCAACGATGCAATCCCACATTACGAGTAGTCAGATGTTGGAAAAAACCATTTTTTGCAACTGTTTTCTCGACGTTCCTGATGTCGGCCGGTTTTCTGTTCAATTCGGACAATCGTCGGCTTCGTGCAGACGATCAATTGAATTTTGATGGATTCAACAACGAGACGGGCGCCAATAGTTTGATCGTGCCCAATATTATTCATTTTATCAGGTTCAATTTGACAGAATATTCCTTCGTCGACTATCTTTGTTTGCGAGCAGCTTTTCTACGTCAACGACCCGACTTCGTTTACATCCACACTGATGTCCCTGTACCAGGCAGTGGTGGTTTTCGAGGCAACTACTGGAACATGATTAAAAAGGATAAGAAACTCATGTCCAGCATTCGTTTCTTGCCCATTCAATTGGCAACTGAGATATTTGGCCAGCCGTTAAGTAAAGATTGGCGAATTTACCACGGGTCAGATTTAGCACGTATTCGTACGATGATGAAGTACGGTGGAATTTATCTGGATAACGATGTCCTCGTCCTCCAAAATCTCGACAAATACAGGCGATTTGAAATTGCCATGAACTGGGACGAAGGAGACAGCCTCGGCAGTCAGGTAATCAATTTTTTTCATTCATTTTATAAAAAAATGGATTGAAATAAGTATTTTCGATAGGTCATCATAGCTCACAAGAACGCACGATTTTTGAATCGATGGTTAGATTCTTATCATGATTATCGTCCCGATATTTGGTATTACAATGCAGGTGATCTACCTGTTAGGGGGATACTCAATTCTCATCCAGAATTTTTGCATCGTGTCAAAGGCGAATTTGGAGCCGATTCTAAAAAATCACTGAAACATTTCACAGAAGAAGGATACGAAGGTTGGCGGAAAAACGATGCCATTCATCTTTTAGTGAATCATCTCTATTCCGGTAAGTTTAAATTTAAAAAGTGCAGAAAACGATTTGGATTTGAAATAGCATTTTTTAATTCATAGTAAAACCAGAGGATTTCAAGCCGTTGGTTTTCGACGAAGAAATGATTCAAACTTACAAGTTTCCCTTTGGACAAATGGCCCGTGAGGTTCTGGCAGCTTTAAATGAGACTGACTCTAGCTAATTTATGAATTTATTGTTTGATTTAACATGAAGTAATTAAGAAAAACTAAATGGAAAAAAATGAAAAATTGGGGAAGTGGATACGTGCTTTGAATAAATTAAGAACGAGAAAAAGAAAATTTGTGAAAATTATTCATAAAAGTTTTAAGAAAGAGGGGGTAGGGTAAGCAAACAAAGAAAAACAAATCTCCTCCAGTCCCTTGGGTTGCTTTTTAGCCAAAAAATATGACCATTTTAGGACATCTGTTTTTGCTTACCCATCCTTACACCTTACCTCATTTAAATCTTCCACAGTCTCGAAACATCCAAATGTTCTCATTCACTCGTGGCATTTGCTCTCGTCGTCACGCGGTCATATCGCTGTGATCGAATTTTTTATCAGCCAGCCAACAACCTTATCGGTTATCGTAGCAAACATACAATGCTGGTTTTACAATCAGAATAACACCACGTTTGACTAGTGCATTCGAACAGTTTATCGTTGAATAATGTTAGTGAACTAAGAAGACAACAAGACCGCGCAATTCAAAATGGCTCTGTTTGTTAAGGTAAATATGTTGCTAGTTTTAGTCTAGAATTACGACGTTGTCTTGCTATCAGATACTTAAAAATCCTTTTTGGAACACATAGTGTAATTAAGGTATTATTTAGTCTATTAAAGGCTGTGTGACTCTTCGGCGTCCGGCCGTTTTGATGAACAAACGTTTTGCTTCAAAGTCTGCACCCGGTTTCTGTTTTGGTACATTATTTAACAAATTCCACAATCAAACTGAATAATAAATTTATTAACTGTTATTTTAGAACCATCTCCTGAACAGTTGCAACTCCAATTATTGGCTAGGCAATTCTCTCGCAAAGAAATGGTGCCTGTGGCTGCTAAATATGACAAAACAGGAGAATATCCGTGGGACATAATCAAAAAAGCTCATAGACTAGGGCTCATGAACAATCATATCCCAAAAGAACTTGGTAATGATTGCTGTTAAATGTTTGTATAGCAATACTTAATTTTATATGACAATGAGTTTAGGTGGAGCTGATATTGGATGTTTGGAATCGGCCATCATTCTGGAAGAACTTGGCTACGGATGTTGTGCAATGACCACTACTATCAACGTCAACAACTTGGGCGTTTGTTACGCACGACATTATTTCACTTAACATTAATTCTAAAGCTTTATATTACTTTATTTTACAGCAAGTTCCAATTGTCTACAATGGTAACAAAGAGCAGCAACGCAAGTATTTGGGCCGGATGGTTGAGGAGCCCCTCATTTGCGTAAGTATGACTATATAAATTGAAAAGAGTAAAAGTTTTTGAACATGAATGTTTGTTTTTGATAATTAGGCTTTCGCTGTTAGTGAGCTGAACGCAGGTTCTGATGTGGCCAATATCCAAACTACAGCTGAAAAAAAGGGCGATCATTACGTTCTCAATGGGAAGAAGGTGTGGATTATCAACGCCGGCCATGCAAATTGGTTTTTCGCCTTGGCTAGAACAAACCTCGATCCTAAAGTTCCAGCTCAAAAAGCTCTGTCTGGTTTCATCGTTGATCGTGATACACCCGGGGTTATTTTCGGACAGAAGGTATCGATTTAATTGTCATAAAATAAATAAACCCTTACAGAATAAATGTTTATCAGGAAAGCATCATGGGACAGAGGACTGTCGATACTCGTACTATCACATTCGAAGACGCATTAATTCCAAAAGAAAATCTTCTAACTGGTGAAGGAGCCGGTTTCAAAATTGTGATGGGAGCTTTTGACCGCACTCGACCCACAGTAAGTTTTTATTTTTAGAAAATTAAAAGCTAATTATTTCACTGACGAATTATTGAATTATATCAGGTAGCAGCCACATCTACCGGATTAGCCCAGAGAGCTTTAGATGAAGCTACTGGACATGCTGTGAATCGACACACTTTTGGTGTTCCTATTGCCAAACATCAGTTAGTGATGAGTATGCTGGCTGAAATGGTAAGTTACGGATTAGATATTTTATCCGAAAATAACACAATTTTTTTTTGACAGGCCATGAGTATTGAAATGGCACGTTCGGCTTGGATGAGAGCTAGCTGGGAACTGGATCTAGGAAGGCGAAATACTTATTACGCTTCCATAGCTAAAGGTTTAGCGGCTGATGTTGCAAACAAATGCGCCACTGATGCTGTTCAGGTTA
Source organism: Daphnia carinata (assembly GCF_022539665.2). Taxonomy (NCBI): domain Eukaryota; kingdom Metazoa; phylum Arthropoda; class Branchiopoda; order Diplostraca; family Daphniidae; genus Daphnia; species Daphnia carinata. Next base: position 6,962,970 of record NC_081339.1, on the reverse strand, counting down.
GTCTTATTCACATTTTTCCAGTGCCTGCGTCAATAGTCTGAACATTTTTTTATGGAATTTTCACAGATTTTTGGCGGTAATGGATACTGCACCGAATATCCAGTTGAAAAGCTGATGAGGGACGCAAAAATTTATCAAATTTACGAAGGAACTGCCCAAATCCAGCGTCTTATTATTGCTCGAGAACACATTGCTCGCTCTTATAATCCTTCGCATTAATCTTGGACGTCCCATTAAAACCAGCAGTTACTCTTTACTAGACAAGCATATACAACTATTCAAATTATCATCTTGTCATTTACGACTAACGTGGGATAGGTTTTGTTTTATTGAAAACTAGATAAGATTACAGTGATTGAAAAATATCTTCCTGGAGGAGCCAGCCCGTGAAATGCGTAAAATGACCTGGACGATCATTTAGATAAACACCTGGTGAAAGAAAGCGGATTTCCAGCCAGATTTCATCTCCTGCTTGTAAATTCAACGTGGACTGCATCGAATACGTTTCATCTTGATCACCTGGTGTGATTTCATCGGCCCAGGCGATCCCGATGCTTTTACCGTTCAGATACAAACCAACACCGAAGAACAGTCTCGTTGCAGATGGCGGAATAGTAGCGAATCCCGACAAGGAGAAGAAGTATTTTCCTGTCCTCGGTGCCGTGAAAATTCCCGAAGTTAAATTCATTGCGCTTCCTACGTTGAGCCGTTCCACTTCAAAAGGAATTGGGGTATCGGTTACATTGAAACCAAAGTTCTTCTGCACGTAAAAGAATGTGGGTATTGACTTGATATCTGAATATCCAATCATCGTTTGGAAACCTTGATGGCAGAATTGTATGGTTATTCATTGAATTAATGCTGTCTAAATGTTTCTACCTGGCTCGTTAGGTGACTTTGTAAAGTCACAGTAAACAGTTTCGACTAGTTGAGTTCCCATAACGGAATACAATCCGGCCAATGTGTGCCCAATTAGATTGAGATCTTCACACGAAGATGGCAATCCAGTTAGAGTAGGTAATGGACGATTGATTTCGTTAACTTTATTTGACGCACGCGTGCAACTGGTTAACTTTTTGCGTACATCGTTTAATATCGATTCTTGCTGTTGTAATTGGCCCTTTAAAAGACTAACTTCCGTTTCTAGTTCAGTAACTTTAGTTTCCAAAACTCTCCTTAATTCAATCTTTTCGTACACGTAAAAAAAAAATTGTAGAACTCGTTAAAACAAACGTAACTAATGGATTGTGCTTACGTAGTTTCCTCGTAGTTCTTGTAGTTGCTCATCTACCGTTGTACTCGTAGAATAATCAGCCAAACATAGCATTAGTATTCCAAAAAACTTGATAATTTGAGCCATGTTTTTTTACTTGTATATTTTCCAGACTACTTCTAGAGAATGAATGTACATAGCCGTGTTGAAAGATGTAAGGACTGTTGGCACATTTGTTGCAGTGTTTATTCAACTACAAAGTACAAACAAGTTTACCTTCCTGTTGCGGTTGGTTATACCAGTTGCTGCACAGCTGTTGAAACGTTATGCCTCGACAATCATTTGTAAGTAATGTCGTTTTTTTTCCGTGAAAATTGAAAAGACAATGTATATTTGTTCGGTAGCAAAACTGAGGTCCTAACGAGACTCGAACTCGTGATCTCCTGCTTACTTTCATTCACCATGTTTTTACTAGGCAGGCGCTTTGCCATCTAAGCCATGAGACCATGTCTCATGCAAATTTCTGATTAATCCATATGCATTAGCTTTTAATATAAAATCAATTGTATTTTATTTCAAGAACAGCTATTATAGTAAATTTGACCTTTCTTCTTCTAGAAGCCATCCGGTGAAATGCGTGTAATGGTTACCGTTGTCGTAGAGATACACGCCGTCTGACACGTCCGTGATCTGCAGCCACACCTTATCCCCCGAATTTAAGTCTAATGTTGTTTGGAGAGTGAACTGACCCCAGTGATTATTGCCAGTATTCGCTACCCAACCTCTACCATGCAGGTAACCGTTCAAATAGAGACCTACTCCGAGTCGGAGTTTGTACGCGGATGAAGCTGGAAATCGAGCTAACCCCGTGAACGAAAAGAAACATTTTCCCGTTCTAGGTGAAGTGAACATTCCAGTCTTTAAATCCATGGCTTTTCCGACGTTCACTTTCCCTATTTCGAACGTTATTGGAACGTTCATTGTTGAAAACGTCGTATTTTTCTGAACGTAAAAGTAAATAGGCGCCGATCTCGCGTCATATCCAAATCCCAATGATTTTTCGAAACCTGTTATACAATTTCCAAAATTTAAAGTTTAATTAGAATTTATTATGATGTTTTCTTTTTACCTTTATCTTTAGGTGATTTTAAAAAATTGCAGTATACCGTTTCTACAGTACCAAGTCGTGTAATTAAATATAATCCATTTAATTTGTGACCTATGTGCAGCAGATCTTCGCACGACGATGGCATTCGATCGATTTGGCCGGAGCACACGAATCTTCCCACCTTGAATTTGCCAGACGAACTTCCTTGTAGGGTCCGACCGAAATTCAGCCGCGTGATTGGTAATATTTCTTTATCATTGATGACTCCTGTATTAATACCTAAGCGTCAAAACATTTAAATGTTAGAACAAATTCAAAAAAGAATGTTCTTACCAATATCAGCTAGCGGAATCGGTAGATTAGAATCGCAGTTACATTCCGTAAACGCCTGGAAACAATTATGTTCGATACCACAATGACAGGTGTGCAAACTGGTACGGCTGCCTGACCAAAAATATTGTGGGTTTCCATGTTTATCGTTCCACCACGAGTAACTAATGCCGTTAATTTCGAACGGTGCATTCGTGCAGTCGTACTATTCACGCGTGAAATTTAATTGTTTGTTGTAACGTAGTTATTTTTAACATACCTGTATTGATTGGTGACATTCACTTGACAATTCAGCTAATGCCGAAATTTGTTTGATGGTTGCAGAGTAATTGATCGTCCTGGAAGCACATCCTGGTCCAGTGCAATGAGTAACAGTTACCTGTGATTCGCTATCGTGTAAGATGGATGTTGAACCTGTTTGAATAATTGAATGCTAAGAATTTTAATTCACTTTTGTTTAATTGTAGAGCATACCTTTGGTCATGTCGCAATAAACGTAGATGGGATCGTCTCCGACGCCTTGTCCGTCGGGGTCGATCCAGTGCATCCCGGAACTCAGCGACGGATCCGCTGCGCGAACCTCTCGGCATGTTCTGAAAATAGTTTTCTTTCTCGATGTTTGGCGTTCGATTACTGAATTTGATGGAACGATTTTCTGGAACACTTTAGTTTTGTGCTCATTTTTCAGAGTTGCCAAAAGAGTTTCGTGCTGTTCAACTTTACGTTCCAGATTTTCTAGTAGATTAAGAATGGCTGCTAAAATTTCCTTACGTTTAAACCAAAATAACTTGTATAGTCTTGGCTGATTAACATTATATGAAGTCGATAGGATATTTACATAGTTCTCTTGTAGCTGTTGCAAGTGCTCGTCCAAATCCACACCGTTGACGCTGCAAATCCGTAACGCACAAAACAGCAAACACGCGTGAAAAGGGGATAGACGAGCCATGTGTGTCAGGCTTGAAGTCTTGAATTAAAGTCTTTCTTTGCTTACACTTTACATTGCCTATTTATACTAAAAAAAGCGGTAAAAATGGGCTTAATTTTAATCCGGGAGAGGAAGAAATGATCCGCAATTGGGCAAAGGACATTTCCCCATTATTAGAATCTAACGGTGTAGACTAAAAAGGGTTCTTTTTTTTTTTTTTTTAATGTCGGATCAATGAGTCGATATTTTTGAAAAGGCATTGGGGCATTAGGTCTTTCAAGTGTAACATCTTTAAGGAAAAAGTGGTAATGCCCTAATTGAGATGCCTCGTTTGAATGTTTTAACATTTTCGACAACATCAAATTTTTAAGCTAAATTTAGGCTAAACCGCATAATGTTGGGAAATCATATCAAGCGTGACCGTGATTTGGCGACAGTTCTCACGCGGCTGTTTTTTTATTCGGTTGCTTAGGTACGGATCACGTAAACCGAAAAATCCATTCGTTACGTCCTCAATCTGACAACTTCACACGGTGACGGCATTAAAGAAAAATCAATTTTATAAATGGTAAACATTCCTCTTCTTACGGTAGCAATTACGTCATGTCTAGTGACAGATTCTAAAGAATTTTTCTCCGAACGATATTACCATGCCATTGCAGGAATCTTATGTCTAATTCCGTCTGTTCCATCCTCGAAATGAAAGAGACGGACGCAAAGGATTAAACGTTTTTAGGATAAAGGGTACCCTGACGCCTTGTTGAATAATGAATACCCGTCGATTTTAGGACGATTGTTTCCACGCTGGTAAAGTACTTTACTTTATTATCTTATTCATCTTATTGACGTCGGGCAGAGTCTACAACACTAATGTACATTTTCTGTGTGTGTCTAGCAGCTGCTTAATTGCATCTTAACAGCAGATCAATATCTGACACTCGCAATGACGTCGACACATTGTATAACAAAAAGCGGGTTTGTATTTTATTACAATGTTTACAAAATAATGTTATTACGAACAGAACTAATATTACGACTCCACGTCTCGTATTCCAGCGGATCGATTAATTGGAAATGGACGTCATTTGAATGGGTCGAGAAACGATTGCACTCCGTTTGATTGTTGTACAGCTCTTCTGTGGCTTGATGCGATTCCAAGAATTGGTTATCCGATCTCGTCTGCCATGTTATCGATTGCCCAACGAAACAAGGCTCGCCCGTCTTGTTGCTATTCTCCATGACGAACATTCTGCAATTCAACAAAACATGTAGTATAAAATCATCACAAAATTCGTAAGAAATAATTATTTACTTTTCACATGTCCATAGAGGAACGTGAGCTTTTCTGGAACATAATCCAATCAAGTAAAGATCTTCAAAAGGGAAATAGGGTGTTGTCTGTGCAGCTTCCAATAGTAATCCTAACGATTTTCTGCCTAGTAAATAAGATCCTCCGTACAGGTAAGAAGGATAAGTTGGCCAAGGCCAAACATCCAGACTGACGTAATGTTTATTCCCTAACTGTAAAATCAATTTATCCTAGCCTATAAGTAATGTAATTTTTAAAAATATTTACCCAATTTCCGTTGAGGTGGATTATCGATAATAATTTTCGTTCCAAACATTGCTCCTTCATAATAGGGCACTTCTCTTTGAATAGCCAACATGGCTGACTGCAGACGAATCGTGTTGATGTAAACATCGTCATCACACTTCAAAATGAATGGAACTCGGTCACAGAAATGCTTAGCCCAATGCAACAAGGCCACTGATTTCACCGTCAAAATATCGTAACTATCCATCATGTCCAGTTGAACGATATCACCGAAAGATTGGCTTTCCTGTTCGATTTTCTTTTGCCACGTCATGTTGGCCGTTTTGCCAGTCAGGAAAACATGTCTGCCCCCATTCAAACGACTGGCCCACGATTGACGGACGAGCTGTCGCTTTTCGAAATGGTTGGGAGCCGACACAACTATCACGACGACCATCAAACCATCGTTAGTCTTCTGGCATTGAGCGTTGATTGAGTAACGGAAGGATGTCACGTCGTTAACGATAGGCTTGCCATTGTTAGTTGAAGATTTGAAACGTAAACGTTTCAACGTGTAGTTGGTGTAAACGTCGACACCGTCCGGAAAGAGATCGAGTTTCATTGGATGTTCGGCAGCGTTCGTATTACAAGGTAAACTAGGGCAATGTACGATGTGATTAACGTAAGTCATTCTTAACAGTGAATGGACATTAAAACTGGTAAGTAGTAAATTAGCGAAGATAAAGGCGAGAATGTAACCTAATACTTTCAATCGCGTTCGTTTAATTGCGATCATGGTACAAGATGTTGGTTAGCTGTTAATTGGTCTTTGTTTTCTACGTGTCACGTGCGTTTATGTTGACTTAATTTTTTTGTATAACTCTAGATGAGGCATGTCCACGTCCTTTATACTCCCGATGTTCCGGAGAAATTGTAACCTGAGGCTGTTCATATCTTAATCAAACCTAGTTGAAGATGCTTGCCTATGCCATCATATGCATAAATTATAGATAGGTTACTACAGTGTATCAGCATATCCTCAGGGGAAATCGGTGTGTATTTTATTTCTAGTTTATTATTACGTAGATGATAAATGTCAATTACGTTCGAAAATTAACGATCGCATGGTAAAAATAGGTTTCACACATATTCTAGAATTTTTAAAGTCAAATTCTGTAACATTTTGAGGATTTAATCAAACATAATCTTGTATTCATGTTTAAACTGTCATAGAAAAAATATGGTAGAAGGACGAAATGAACTATGCTTGGTTAATCATGCGGACGCACATAAATTTGTCACGATAGAACGCGATACGTACGAATGTTTCCGTTGCCCTACGATGTATTGGACAATCTCGCTACGCTATGTAAATTGGACCATTTTTTCCGACCTTGAAGATCGCTTATTCTACCCTTTCACACCAAGCTAATTTGCTTTTCTACCTTTCTTCAGGCACGGCCATTTTGGATTGATATCAGAGGAGTGGGTGACAAAGATATTGAAACATCCATGTTCCGCAGTTCCGTCAGATGACCTTCAATGTAACTTGGATTGCAGAGAGGCTTGCGGACTGTAACATCCGGTAACTATTACAGTAACATCACCCTGACACGTATCTTGTTTGTTTCCTTTAAATCGTAGACCTTGAATGAAATGATATTTAAAATCCTGTGTCTTTTTCTAGAAAGTAATTCTTAAAAAATTATAATTTCGAATTAAAAATTTGTAGGTCCCAACGAGACTCGAACTCGTGATCTCCTGCTTACTAGGCAGGCGCTTTGCCATCTAAGCCATGAGACCGTGATGCCAGGACAGCTGCACAACATTCAAATATTTGCATTTATGTATGCGGCAAAGGAATGCAACAAGGAAATGATAAATGTCCGTTGCTTCGGTTAGCCACATGTTAACGAATATGGTATTTGGTGTTATGCATCTTGTAATGGGGGAAACCCACTTCCTGTCAAAGGTGGTTGCTGTGGTTACGATAAATGCTTTCTGTATTAGGAATGCGACTTAGAATGGGCTTCCAAATCGCCGTAAACCGCTTATTTATCCTTTAAAAAAATACTATTCGATTGAAAACAAACTGGGCATGCAATCGTCGATTAACATACATGGATGCATGAATAATTCCATTATGACGTCAAACGGTTTGCGAATTTCTATCCAGCTCTCTCCAATGACGTCATACAGAGCTGAGACGTCAGCTTACAAATTCCGAACAAACAGTTAATCAACCCTCCCGCGTTTAATCTGGACGTCTTCATTTCAGTGTGCAAAGCCTTATTTAATTTAATTGTCTCAATTGTGTTCTAGAAAAGTTTTGTTATGAATTTCATTTTGTTCCTATATAGAGGTGGGCTGATTTTATAATAAATCGATGAACGTAATAGCGGGATTGTCCCCTTATCACGCAGGTATTTTGTTTTTTAAATAACGACTCCCTTTAAAAATTATGATTACACAGTTTGCAGGGATGATGCCAGCAGCGTGAAAGATGAACGACCTTGAATTTCTGTTGGGTCATATTAGGAAGTACCGAAAATCTAAACTCCCGCCGGAAACCTGAGGCTTACAGCTACTATAGTAGCCTGCGGCATGTTGTGACGCATACCAACTCTCTTCCACTCACACACATTCTCCGAAACCGGTTTTTCTTGAATCGAAAATTTTGTTCTTACGCCATTCTCAACATGGAATTGCCACATGCGTCATCGTATTTCCGGTGCCTATAATTTAGGTTTTTATTCACGAAGAAAAAAAAAAGAGAAGGGGGGTTTGTAGTAGAAGGTGAACGATGTAAACGGAACTGGGAGGTTCCTCGGCTCAACCTATTTGAAGGCACTTGCTAACAGCGAAAGATCGTATTCTCTCGCAACAAGTCGAACATCCCACACCTTCAGAGTCTACAACTTTGAGCTATTTAACTAGTGAATCAAGTGCTTTTCAGTGAAGTTCAGTGTGTTTCGTGACCAGTTCAAAATGCAATTATCATCGAATCAGAGGTTCTTGAAATATGGCGCCTTTCTCTTTAATTTCATCGTCCTGGTAGTTTTGAACAATTCGCAATTCAAATGAATCCGCCAATTAAAAATTCTTTTGGCTATTCTTAGATCGTTGGACCGACACTCTTGGCTCTGTCTCTTCGCGTCCTCTTTGATCCCGAATTCACGCACTTGTTCTTTCAAGATGGCAATTATTATGCGGGACACATTCTAGTAGCCATCGGGGCTCTGATGACAGTTGTTGGAATTCTCGGCTGCATTGGAACATTAGCAGAGAACAGCTGCCTACTCTGGATGGTATACAACATTTTTATTTAATTGATTACGAGCTGATTAAATAACACGTGAATTAAATATAGTTTTTCGCATCGATGGGCGTGTTTCTGATTGCTGAAATTACCGGAGGTGTGCTCATTTATCACCAGCAAAATGAATTACAAAACGATGTTCACAACTCTATCCGAGTGGCTGTCGAACGCCATTACGGCAATGACGTGACCGACAGTCTCAAACTCGACGTCATTCAAGAAGGGGTAAAAATTACAATTTGCCTTTTAAATAGAATTTAAATTAATTTTTTTAAACATATTAGTGGAAATGCTGCGGAACGACGGGATACAAGAGCTGGTCTCGTTCTGAATACGGGAAACGACCGATGTCTCGTGATTTCATCGCCACCGGCGCCACCTACGTGGTCCCGAAATCCTGTTGTATCGACCAATCGTCTACCGATTGTGATCGAGTTTCATTCTTGGAGGGAATTCGTGGTGAAGATCAATCCAAAGTTCTTTACCAAGAGGTTATCAATTTTCATTTTATTTTAAACTTACTTGCCATTTAACTAAAGTATTTCGCTTATAGGGATGTGGTAAGAAATTGGTTGAGGCTATCAGCACGTACGCGAGATACACGTTCGTGACAATCACAATCGTCGCAATTGTTCAAATTGTTGCAATGATTTTAACTGCCCTTTTCGCTGTGGCCATCCGACGTGGAGATGCTAGTCGTTTCACATCGAGACAGGGTCTCAATTCGTCCTACGCTTCAGCGCCAATGTTATCCAAGTGAGTACAAATAAACATTGAAATTCAATTTGATTGTATAATAATGTAAAGTTCTTTCTTATTTTCTAGTGCCGAATCAACTGATACGAAAAGGCATTTTAATGTGTCGTCATCATCTGTCAGTGCGTCACGATCTTCTCTTAATTTGGAACCTGTCATCGTATCTAAAGGATCATCGCTTGTTTAATTTCAATCTAATTTAAATATTTGAGCCAAAACACATTCCTTTGACGATTGGATGACAAATGATAATGTAAATAACTGACACATGACCAATATCGACACGATGGACTTCATGAGGACACACGACTTTTAAAACCCGTGATTTTGATACGCATTTTTTGAAATATACAAACGCATTGATCTAAAACTGTAACAATACAAAATTATACAGTACAGCCGTAGGCCATGTTCGCCGGAAGGGGCTGGAGGGTCAGGGAGGGACTGCATAAAGTTTGAACAAATTCAACTGACTTGATACTCGAGGCCAACAGTCTCGGCCTAAAAATTCAGCCGCCATGTCGACTATCATCCGCAATCGTTTGATTGGCTCCATTCTTTTAACGGCACTAGTTGCTGGATTAACAACCGTTCGAGGTTGGAAGGTGCAATTAGTACCAAAAACAACCAGTGTCAAGTATGTCGTACCAGTTGTCACCTCATTGACGACAGTGCCATCTACGTGTTACGTCACTGTCAACGTCACTGGCGACTGTCGCAGACGACGTTCTAACGAAGAGAAACCCATCATTACTTTGCTGGATGACGTGGATATCGACGACATTCTTCCCACTTTACCAAGGTAAGAATTTTTGAAATCATTTAAATATGAGAATGATGTGAATGAATTTTTTTTTTAAGGCTGGAAACGTCTGCTAGTGTTGAAAGTGTAAAACCATCGATTGATGGAAGTCACATTGAAGGGAACATTGAATCGAAACGAGGATGGACGTTCACAGCCAGGCCATTAGATGGATTAAGTAAAGTGAATCGTTGGATTAGTGATAATCGTCCTTCATTCGGTTTGACTTACGTCGATTTTGAAACGGTGACACTGACACGAACGACCTACTCGACCGTTACTGACGGCCACAAAACTTTTGTTGTTAGTGGCTGCCTTCCGGCCGGATTTCTTTACACCACTTGCTAAAAAAAATGCACGAAAAACCTTTTTTTTTTTTATGTATAACACATTTGAATACACACATTCGCTTTTAGAATTTGGGCCTATCGAACTCGAGGGCATTGCACCTTTTATTCAGCGCTATCGTCTTTTGAAAAACAAATTAGATACAATAGAAATCCCCAAAAAGGCAAAAATAAACCTCCATTTTATTTTCTTTAAGCACAAAGTGCTTTGTTAATTCAAGGGTGCGGTCAAGGTACAAAAAGAAAACGGGAATAAAAAAAAAGCCGAAGAAAACGTTGCATTACATTCAGTCGGCAGCTAACGTTCGTTCATTCCGCACGTGATCCATTATTTCTACAATTGTTTTCACGACGTGATTTTCGCTAGAACGCCTTCAGTCAGCGCACGAATGATTGTCAGGGTACCACTGCTGTCAGCCGTTTTGGTTTTCATGGCCGTCTGTTTAGTCCTGACGGCCAAACAAGACGTCCAAGTGGCCCATCTTTTAACTGGTTATCATCCGTTGAGTCGGTTAGGCATCTTACAGCAAGGCCCTAGTCGTATGATGGCTTCTAAAGCTATGACGACCTACGTTGTATATAGGACTACGATACCCACATGTAGTTTCACAACTTCGTGCGCGGTAACGAACGGCCCTGTCTCGGCCTGCAGACGACGTGAGCTGGACATTGACGCGATTTTACCTAACAAACCAATCAAGTATATATGCAAATTAGTCTTTTTTTTGTTAAATTAAAATTATTTTTAAAATACGTAGAGTTGAAACGACCTCTGCTCCGGAAGAATCCGCTTCGAGTTTTATTCCGGATATTGTTAGTTCGAGTGAACCGAGGGATGTGTTGGTTAACGGTCTCTTGCCTGGAGGAACTTGCGGGCCGTCTGCTGGCCCGTCTTTCGGTGTAACCATCATCTACACACGGACAATCATTTCTGATTTCATTTGTTTAGCGTCTGTTACCCACACGAACACGTTCACAGTGGCTGGTTGCACACCTTTGGGTCTCGTCTATTGCAACCAATTCTTTTAATTAAATTTATTTTTAAAATTCTATTTTATTCCTACGTATCGATTCTTTAATTCTAACAGAATACATGTTCGCTTTCAGGCAACTGTCTGAGATTGATTTTTATTCAATTTCAATGTCACACCATTTACGGTAGTCTCCGAAAGAGGTCGATGACCGTTTTCCTTTTATCGCTGTTGACCGATGTCTACAGACGATAACCACAGCATTTAAAATTACAAAAATAGAAAACGCTTTTTGGAATGTAATTTGTGACGACAGCTTACAATGTTATCGCATTAGTTGTGTATCAAGCGAAATATTTCAAAATCAAGCTTTCATTCGAATATTACATTCAACGTTACGCGTATTTAGCAGCCAACTCATTGGGGACGATCTTTAACGTATTTACTGTACGCACGGTCACGCGTGAATTCCACACGTTCAACACGGGTTTCTGCTGGATTTGTTTGACAAATTGAAATCAACAGCCCATTATTTAAAAAAAAAAAGCTTTTTTTCTTTTGCCTATAAAAGATATCACGACGCTTCGTGAAATGGCAGTTAAATATTAACCACGGCCGGATGTAAACAATTTTTGTTTCTTACCAAGAAAAATAATAAATGGCTTTTTATTTACTAAACGTATTGATTTTTATAATCGCTTACCTGTCGTTTGTTCGCCCTGCTGCAGTTCACGACAATATCGCACTAGCGTGGCCCCAAGCGTCTAAGACGACGACGGTAGTCACGACAACCACCAAATCGTAATTATGGTTTGTAAATGTATTTTATATGTTGATTAAGTAGATTTTTTTTTAGAACTTCCCTCGCTTGTGCCACATTAGTTGAACCTTTAGCCACAACTGCGTGCAATCGTAAAAAGCAATTGTGGGGCGTGTTTTACACGCTCGTTCACGATGACACTGAACAATTTCATCCGGTCAACCCAACTCACGTTTTTAAGTATATCCTACAAATTAATCTTAATGACTAACATTTTATTTCATTTTAATTATAAAAGAGTCGAACCGTCCGTTCTACCTGAAAATTACATAATGTTTCCTATTGGCGTTCAATCGTCATTGAATGGCGATCCAATCGAATCAGCCATGCGCATTGCTGATCCTTTCCTATTTTCAAGTTTTATCTCATCCCTATTCTCTAATCTATTTCCAGGCCCCAGGTAAAGTTCATTTGCTAATTGAAAAATAAAATGTTTAATGCGGATAATTATTTCGCAATAGCGCCACTGCGTACACTAGCACAGTAACCAGCACCGTATTCACGGCCACGTCCACTTACACCCTATCGGCAGTGTCGTGTGTACCGGTCGATTTGATCACCTGTCCGTCCACACCTGACGCTGCAATCATCGATGTAACCGAGAATCCCATTACTGAAGATCCTGTAACCGATGTCCTTATAACTTTGATATAAATTTTTAAATTTTGCTTTATTGAAAATTTAATTGCTTCTTTTTCTACATTTAAAATAAACATTCGTTTAATTTCCATGGAAATCGATTCAATTATGGAAGCACGTACGCAAACAGCTGCAATAAATTAAGAAGTAGAGGGGAGGAGGGGGGACCTATTGGATTCGCAGTGTATAAAGTGACATTTAAGAAAAGGGCACGTGGTTCACCAAAGTCCCTAAAATCTAATTCATTTAAAAACATTCCAAAAAAGGTTAGGTAAGGAATTCAACCTTTTCTATCGTCCTTGAAAATTTTAGAGGGTAGGGCGAAAGAAACGGTTGCATACATTTTCGTTTCTGAAAAATATGCAAATTTTTACCTATTCCCCTACCACCGTCGAAATGAACCCTTCCCCCTCCCAATAAAAACGGCCAGTGCTGTGCCGATTGTCGAAAGGTTAAGAGCGTACAATGACACTCTTTTCACTGTCACCCGAAAACAAATTTACGTCTGTTGTTATCAGTTGACCAAAAATGTTTCCTTTTATATTTACATGTTTGTTGGTCAATTTTACGTGTAGAGTTTTTAACCTTCGATGACCATTTTCTGTTCAACTCCGCCCTCCCGTCTGAAATCGCTCCGTATAAAAACGCCGATGCGGCACGATGAATTTGTGCAAAACGATTCAAAAGAAGATCGAAGATGTTGTTCAAAGCTTTGCTCATCGCTGTTGTCTGTTCGACGGTCTTGGCCGAATCAGATCAGGAGACGGCCAGATTTCTGGCTTTTCAAGTCACGAAAACAACCGTTCAAATTGTAACAGCGTAAGTTTATTTTCTTTATTTAATTAGATCAATTCAAAAGTGTAAAACGTTATTAATTTTCAGGACGGTGGAGGTGACGAAGAAATCGCTTTGTGCAAACTTGGTGGACGTGACTGGAGCATGTCAACGAAGAAAGAGAGGCATGGACAAGCCGATCGTTCATTCTTTTGACGACGAAGATATCGACCTGTATCATCCATCGCCTGTTCAACAGTAATTTGATCAAAAATTTCTTTTAAAATCATCATTTTATTCATAAAAATGAAATGTAGAGTTGAAGCTACGCCGGCCGTTGATTTAGACGCACCAGGTCGTGTTGAAGTTTTGGAGAGTTCGAACGAAACGCCCGTTGAAGTGGACATTGTAGGTCTACAGAGCGAATGTTACGGCCGTCGATTGGGTCTCGTTTCAGCTTTAGCTTCCAGCGTGGCTTCCGTTTTGCCGTCGGTCAGTAGCGATTTAGCTTCCAGCTTGACATCCGTATTGAATTTGACGTTGAGATTCAAAACGACATTGACGGCCACGGTCACGATCACGAACACGGTAACAGAGGGATCTAAAGCTTTCGTTGTGTCCGGATGTACGCCCAGCCCATTCTTGTATCCAACATGCTAATTTTTTTTTTCTTTTCTCCCCCAATTTGACATCAGTTTTTCATTTAAATGATGCCGATATATTATTTATATACAGTAAATGTACTTGTGTTTTAGTTTATTGACACAATGTCTTTTTTGCATTACATAACAATTCTATTGTTCAATCAATTCCCATTCTTCTGATGACCGTTGTATTTCTATAGACAAGCTAATAAATAATTGAATAGATTAGATGTGGTCACAAAAAAGAAAGCGTGGCAACATGGCAAAATGCCAACAAGGCGGTTGGCTAATAGATTTAGTTTTAAGGCAGATTCCGAGAGGTGAACGTGATTCTCATGCGTGATGGGGACCCAAATCGCTGTGTAAAGTGTTTCTTTTGTTGGTGTCGTGCGGTCGAGCCACAATAGTTTTCACGGGTGCACCTCTCGGTGTTATCTTCGGGACACGTTGGAATAGATTATTGCCGTCTGAAGAACATCGGAGTGCACTCACGAGAAAATCGTTGTCCCAGTGGCCGCAAATAAAAAGGTACTATACATTTTTATCTGATTTCGTAAACTAGAAAACGAACCTCGAGTCTATCCTCAAAATAGTTTAATGCCAATTAATAAAGAAAAGTTAATTGATTGACGAAGCGTTTTGGCGAGGGGATTAAATCACCTTTAATGAATATCTAAGGGAATTGATGAGTGCAGCATCAAAAACAGTTCGCGTTTGATCAAAAGTTTAATAGCACCCTAAGGGGCGGGGATTCACAAAAGAACTTGCGGTATAAACTTTGAACTCTCTAGGAAAAAAACCCGATCAAATGGGAACACCTATTTTAACAAGACCACAGCTGCTATTGTCTTAAAAGCTATTGATCTATTGCAGGTGCCCTTTGATGGCTCATGTTAATTATGTTATAGCTATTTGAAGCAACAGAGCCATCCGTCTTGATATGCCACGCTAATTTGGGTTTAACAGTATATTACGTTGAAAGGGATTAAATGAATATCAATAACATTGGACTGGATGTTGCATTCGCGTTCATTCAATCTTTCTTTTCTTTTTTCTATCCTTTCCTTAATTAGATTTTGTGAATGCGTCATCGTATTCCCGAATGATACATTTAAAGTTAATGTAGGGTAAATGTCATTTGAAAAAAAAAACGAGTCGATGGTAAAAATCCATGGACTTTGCACGCTGTGTGCGCTATTATCTGGGATGACACATGAGGGGTTTTAGATTCATGCGTTCCTTCTTCGTACACGCCTGGGGGATTTTTTGTTTTATATTTCATTTTCGTGTGTGTGTGACGGGCATCTGTTTATATCACAGCGTGCCAGGCGTTTACATATCGCATAGGTCTCTGCGTGAATTTATTCGCGTTTAACTTCATTTCGATTTTGTTATTTGTACATCTTAGTCGTTAAATATGAGTAGGTATAAAACATTTTTCGTAATAAATCATTTATAGGGAGGGAGGGAAAGATGTTGTTATCGATAAATCTCTCATGCGGAAAGCAATAGAACACGTGAAAAAACTGGACATAGGATAAATCGATTTCTATACCAATCTTCTTATTGTTTTTTACTGCATCTTATTTAAATGCTTTTTTTAAAAGGCAGGGTTGCTATCGTAAAAAATAAAAATGTTGTCCACGTTGGCAAAAAAATTTGCATACAACATTTATTTCTTTTCTGCTTATAATAACAACTCGAGTCTTGTTTGTTTTCCATTCAATATGTCTTCCCCTACCCCCTACTGGCCTGAAGCTCTCCCGCGTATTGATCCGGCCACAATATATTTTGTCAGCTGCGTTCTTGCTCCCACACTCTGTGTATGTACGTTTGATATTCACTCCCGATTCGCCCGAAATTTATTTATAGTTTTCTATTTTATCCTAGAAAAAAAAAGAAATCAGTTAACTTTATAACACCTACACGAATTTCCTGCTATTATTTTTAATCAGAAATTTAAGCAAAAAATTACGCTGTTTATTTAAACGGGTTTTCATTTGTAATCACGAATGTCCGATGGGCCAGAATGAGGGTGTCGTTACATTTACGACAGACATCAAAGAGCCGTTAAAGTTGAGCCCACTTGATTTTATCGCAGACCCTGATTATAAGCTAAAACATATAAAGATTCGCGCACAAACTTTATTTCTTAACGATGTTAAAGAATCTGATGATTATCCGTCTCTTGATGGGAAGTTAAACTTTCCTTAAAAAATGCATCAGTAAGATCTCCCCGTTCGCACTCTTAACATCTTCTTTTCTCCTTACGTATTCTTTGATTTTCAACGAGCCACTTTTCATGCTTGATTGCAATGGAAAAGGGAGATTCGAGCCGGATTAACTCGCCATATCAATGGGCTGCTCCTTCAATCTTCTATGTATCGCGGATAATACAAAGTTCGCGTGCTGGCATTTAGATTCAAAGCTCTTTCGGGTTCAGTCGTTATATGCACATCATCTCTTTTGGCTTAAATGAAAGAAACATTTCCCCCCAAGTGATATTCTTAAAAGCCAAGTTTTTTCTGCCACCCACGCAAGATATTGATTATCGACTCCCCATATATTTCTTAATAGGAATCGTTTTATGTCATCGGCCTGCGTGCAAAAGAATTAAATACCTCATTGTGTCTGTTGAACAACAAGGGAACTACGGACACAGCAAAAAGCGATCGATGCCTGGTGGCTGAACACACATAGGGATAGAATGGCGACCAATACAATTGAATAAGACTCGATTCATATACTTGAAGAGGCCGCTATAGCATTTCCAGTTTTATATATATATATATACACATTTTTGGGTTGGCGCATGGAATCAACCGCTAAATGTGCCCTCCCCCCCTTTTTCATGTTTACAGATCCGGAAATATCATTTCTCTATCGATGTGGAAAGTACTCGTCTTTCGTGTATCAACCACAAAAGTTCTGTTACACACATAATATTCATGGGTTTTTTTCCTTGCAGACTATAGTTGCTTGTATGGAACACTTTTAGACATGTTTAAAGAATAGAGAAAAGAAACAAACTGTCCTCTCTTTTCATCTCTCTACCCATACATCAGCTACAGATGTGTGTCTGCCGTCTATTTACTGAAACTCTCGTGAATTCAATGCGAAAGAAAGGCTTTATAGTCTACGCGTGTATTCCTATTCAGTCGTCAGTAAAAAAGAGAGGTTACATACGATTCTAAAAAAATGCGTGTCATTTGATGAAATAGAAATGGTTCACTGCAATGATATTAGCAAATGCTATTTGTGAAAAATTTCATTCTCGAAATTGGCGTTTAACTTTCAAGCTGAACAGTGAGCCCAACTGGGCAGAATGCCTCGAGTCTGCCACTTGAGGACACTTTGCTATACATCGCCCAGGCCATGTGTAATAGGCATCTCTTCTTATATTTCAAAAGAAAAAAAAAGGATTGTCATGAAAGACGGTCTGTACTCTCGTTTATCGTCGAGTAGATGGTGGTTCTGCGCGCCCATTCGTTCTTTAATGGTTAGGAACGAAGGAGCACCAATAGTGGCTCCTGCACTCTGCCCAGGCCAACAGAACCAAACGGACGCGCACAACTATTTCTGCTGGCCGGGTATCTCACTGTCCGACTTACTGTTCAAACAAGTTTGAATAGCCAACAATGGTGAACCCATTTTCCAAATCTTTGGATAAAATGATGGAATATTGACACGATGATGCAAGAGGACGCCAATTAGTGCGATTGTATGAGTGTGTGTCGTCTCGGATTTGATCGGTGTAACATTTCAATTTTGTGAATCAGTGACAAAGGAAAGAATGTTTTCTTAATTGAATGGTGTTTTTGCTAGTTGTTTTAGCAACCACCTTTCCATCTGGAAATCAATTTTGTGGCAGCCAATTGGATACGTGCAGCAGCCAAAGTGAACTTGTTGTTTTGACATTTTTCAGGTTTGTTTGTTTTTCTTTTCTCGATTCCAATCTTCTCCCCTTCTGTTTGCTTTTTTATGTGGGGCGGAGACAGACTGAGCCTCTGTATAATTCGATTGAGGGCGTTCGTTATTCTATATGCCGTGACACAGCGACATCATCGTGTTGGATAAATCTAGTTAACGCCGGGCTGTCGGATTATTGCCGTTTCGACAAATGCTGCACAACGATGGACTATGGGAAAGATATGCGTTAGTTAATGGGACGTTGCATTTCTTTAAAAAAAGATTTCGCAATATGTGTTAATATATTTACAAATTGTTTTTCTTCAAGGTTAAATTGAGAGGGTTAAATAAGAAATGAATAAACGTAAATTTTAGCTAATGTAATTACAAACTAGAAAAGATGATGGAATGGGTGTGCAAAACTGACAACTCGGCAAAAATGAGTCATTTTCGATAGTTTAATCGTTTTCGTTATATGGAAAAGTTTTTGGCGCGTAATCGTTCCATCAACTTTTCGTGTTTTCTCATCACACGAGTTGCACTGAAAAAGTTTTCCCTTTCTGAGTGATGGATGAAATTAGAAGTAAAACTTTCCAGCATGCCATTTATCATCGCTCACATTTTTCAATGATACAAAAAATTTTTTTGAACGAAAATATTTAAGAATCGATTACGGAATCCAAAAATGCCTAATGGGCAAAGGCTTCTTATGACCTAAAAGCCCTGATTTCCGCCCATTTCTTTTGTTCGCGGTCAGCAACGTGGTCGTCTTGGCAGTGGTGCTTAATTTATTATACAATTACGTTCTTTCCTCGAAACTAATCGATTTTCACACGCACGTGTGATGGGGAAAAAGTGATATGGTGGACGTGAGTACCCAATAACACTTTAATAATTGTCAAAAGCATTCGGTGGTACAGTTTTGACCATTTGTGTCTTTCAGAGGAAGAGAACAAACAGCCCCCCACGATATTATCGCCATTGTTTCACAAGCTACTCTTTGCCCGACAGCTTTTATGCTATGCCAGGCGTGTGTGTGTGCGTTTCATATTGTTTTATAATTGGATTTGACTCTAGGGGTGTACATAGGTTTTGTGTGCACTAAACGATGGATGTGCTAAATGTATTTGTGTGTGGCACAACAGAGAGCGAAGCACCAACAACCTGTCTGGTGGTTGTCAGAACATGGAGAACTCTTCAGGTGCTGCCAGTCGACCCATCACAGCACCCACCGTGACGGTCAGCGAAATCGGCACGACGAGGAGCGGAAGTCCTGGAACCAATCACGTGCTGATGAAACCTGCAGCACCTACCGAAAGCATCACCAGCATCACGGCTCATCGAAGAAAACGTTTGGTACGTTCTGAAAATGTCTGCTGCAGTCATCACCAAGGATGGGAAGCCATTTTTCGTGAATCTTTGCTACACATGGCCTGGCCCATCTCGATGAGCCTCGGATCAGAACAAACCGATTCACTCGACATGACAGATTTTCTACCACTGAAAATTAGGTGAGTCAAAAAACTACTTAACTGTTTCTTATTTTGGAGGGGGAGGCAGAAGTTTTTCTAGCAAAATTTGGATCAAAGGTTTAATGAGCTTTCTCATCATCCCATCATGTGTTGCATAGCAACGGCGTCAATCTCCCGCCAATTTTTTTTTGTTGGTGTTCTTGTTCTTTCTCTTACACCGGAAAGCTAAAAATTTATGTTGCAAAACTAGAAAGATGGCATGTAATTATAAAACAGCTGAAAAGAGATTCATATCTTACGGAAGGATGTGCAATCTTTGTCGACAGGGCGCATTTTTTTTTTTTTATCATTTCGAATCGAAATGCTTTTGTTTTCTTGAATGCATTGTGGTGACATGCCCACACTCCTTTTGTCCTTTTTTTTTGGTGTGCATAATTTGAATTTGATTTCTCTAAAAGAAATCATTAAATTTTCTATATCTTGGAAGGGATTTTGAGTTCATTCGGTTCCTACATTGGTAGTCATGTTGGATTTTCAGAAACCTTTCCCGCCAAATTATCGCATATTTTTTGCGCGCGTTTGTTGTTTATGGGACTTGGCAATGTCGCCAGTTGTACCATAACTGTACGACGAGGACAAAATTAACCGGTAATGCTACGTTATGATCGGAGGGGGGTCATAGAGAACGGAACTGAAATTACCCACGAGTTGAGCTCATTGTCAACGTCCTTCCTTGCTTTTTTCTGGGGACAAACAACAAAAATGTTTAAGAAATTGTTTTTAGTCCGATCGATACGTCAAGGCGTTTTGCGTTATGGAGGGAACGCATGAACATTTATTCCCCTTGTGACCGTGATGCAATCAGAATTTCATAAAAAATGGTGGGGGGTTCTTTACATTTTTTTTAAATTTAAAAATCCGTTGTTGAAGTCGGGCCAACTTTTGCCGGTTTTTTTTTTATTTTGGCGCCAAAATTTAAAATTTTGGAAATTGATAGACAGGGATTCATAACCTGTCAGAAGTTCTTTTGCCAGCTTAGATAGATCGATAGGCGATAATGTCTTGTGGACGATGAATGACCTTGTTGCCCGTCTTTTTTTTTTGCCAGTCAGTGCGGATGGATCCCAAACTTTTTGACGTTTTTGTCCATCGAATCGATCGAAAACCGGGGTCGAATGAGTCTTCGTTTGGTCTATTTTTTCCTTTCTTATTTTTATCATATTGTTCAATAGAAATGCCAAAAGTAAACAAAAACTTAAAAAAAAAAAACAAAAAAAACAAGGGACTTTTTTTTTTTTCCTTGCCCCTTTTTTTCCATCGGATCCAAAGACTTTGTCGAGATCTTTCTCCGTCTTATTTTTGATCTAAAAAAAAGTGCAAACACAAAAGACTTTTATTCGCCGGTTTTCCTTATCGTTCCAATTGTTGCCTAGCGACTTCATTCCATTGCCGTCAGATGGCCTATCAAAATGCCCCACTTTTTGTTGTTGACTTTCTGCTCCTTTTGCATGCGTACAGGGTTTCTTTTGCCTATCTTGATTAAAGAAATAATTGGAATCGAATGTTGATACGAGTACCTCTAGTCACATCGTGTCTGAAGAGCTTCAAGAAAAAGAAATAAGGAGGGAAGGGAGAGAACTCGTGAAAAAGCATCAGATTCTCTATTATTCACAGTTCGTTGCCATGGCAACCGTCAAAGTGCGTGTGGCGCATTAGCTAGCCATCCCCATGCGAGAACGTTTGAATATTCAGCTGTTGAATGCAACAAAAGGAGGTAGAGCTCGAAGACACGAGGGGAGGGAAAAAAAAATAAGCAGGAACGTTAAGGGAAAGTGAAAAGTTTGCGTTTTGCGACAGTTGTCTGCTCTTCATCCGCTTTTCCTGCGGATCAATAAAAAGCTAAGCCTCTCTTCATTTTTTTTTTTTTTTTTCTGAAAATCGCTTTTTTCTTTTTAACAAAACATTCCATGTGGTCTTTCTTTACGAAGATCAGGTATGGCCGGCTAAAGTCTTGAAAATGATTTCCTCTGAAAAACAGGAAGGGGGGGGGGAGTTCGTAATAATGCCTTCAGGGATACCGATCTTTATTTGCCCAATGAAAAGGGAAAGATGTGTAGTTAGGTTTTAGCGAAAGGCATCCGTGTCCTTGGCTATTGCTCCACATACGTGCTTGTCATCCATGAAATAACTGCAAGAGAGAGAGAAGAAAAAAAAGTTGGACTTGGGGATTGTTAACGAAAAGAAGGGAGAGGGGGGGGGACTGCTGTTGATGCCATCTGAGTAAGGTAGTCGTACAACTACTTGCAGGAGCAGGAGAGATAGACGGAAACCCGGATGAAGAAATAGACGCGGGCGCATATATTTCCGAACCCCCTGACACACACACACACAAAGATCCGGTCCCACTGATCTCTGCGCCACACACGCCGAACATTTTCAGTCGCTTGCCGAAGTCTTGTACAAACGGCTGCGTTCGCTTCGTTACTAGCTCATTTCACGGAGTTGTTGGTTTCATTTATTTTAAATTATTTTTTATTTTTATTTGGAGAGGTGTGAAAGAGTTTGAAACTTGCGCCAAGTAAAACGGACATTTGTTTTCGGTTTTTTTTTGGGGGGGGGGGAGGGGGGCGCGGGAGATTTGATTTTTTTTTTTTTGGACGTCATGTCATCTCCGGCGTCGTTCGATTTGGGAAGTCCGCGCCTGAAGAAAACTATAAAATTGCGCTTCCTTTTCAACGGTCACGTTCACGCTCAAACGTTCGATTGCGGTGACCCTGGACCGCCGCTATCTGCGCCTCCAACCACGACCCCGTCTCAGTTCCGGTAAGGGGAATGTTTTGCATTTAGCCACTCGGCTCCATCCGCTGTTTTTTTTTTTTTTTAAATGCTTGTGGCACAGCCGTTTAAAGAGGGACAAATGAGGTTTTTTTTTGAAGGGGTCGTGGGGTGTGGGTGGAGTGAAGTTACCTAACCCTTTCGGGTGCTGATCGATATTGTCGTAGATTGAAGATTGAATATTTCATAGTGGAAACATTCAGTTCTTATATGTATGGTGTGCTACTGTGGTCTTGTATGCGGTATCAAGCGGAAGATTTTCTTTTTTTAGTACCTTCCGGTTCGCTTTCTGAGTTATGTACACGATAGCCGTTGGCTGCTCTAGTATTCCTCCCCCCCCCCGGTATTTTTTTCCTCCTCCTCCCCCCTTTTTTTATGTTTTTACCGTAAATGTATTCCATTTAATGGTGAGGCGACGAATAGAGTCGACCGGAAGGCACTAGTGACAACCTCATCTCCTCTTCCATTTGGATGATGACGGTTTCCATTTTTTTGTTGTTGTTGTTTTGTAGACGGAAGTTTGCTCGTTCGCGCGATAGTTGCGCGACGGTGGCTATAACATCAGTGTTCACTCTAAAGTCGTTTTTTTTTAACGCTAGATGGCGTTCTGGATGATCGCGGTTTGATAACTGAAATTAGCGCTAGATGGCGAAAGACTTGACTATTGATACCTAACAGATAGCTCTTTGTTGATCTTTCAAACTACCACTAGATGGCGATTTTGGGTGTCTGCTTTCTGAATCAGTGCGTTGAGGGTAAACAACAAAAACAAATAAAACAAAAGAAATTAAAGTGGACAAATGTAGTGCGTCAGTCGAGAGGGAATGTAAATTTCAAGTCAAACTTGAGTTTAAAAAATGAAAGATGTGGGCGGCATTCAATGCTTTTATCAGAGTCATAACCGTATTCCTTTGTTTCCCAACGTCATTGGGGAGCACTTTCAAAAAGATTGCAATTTCCGAAATCGATGTAAATAGTTGAGTAGGTTTCCGAAGACGCTCCAACGTTGGCATCCGGTTGATATCTTCAAATGTTCCACCACTGTACATCCATTTATTTATTTATTTATTACTCTTTTTTTTTCCACTTGTCCCACTTTTTTTCGTGATGGGGGGGTTCAAAGCGATTAAAAAGTGTCCATGTCACACAGCGACCGAAGCCGATCTTCTGCCAGATAAATTCAATACATAAAATTCGATAATAACAAGTGGAGCCATCTGATGATGCGAACTGCCAGATGAGATCGATGCGATTGTCGACGGGGGGCGATTATATTCTCGGTGAACGCTAACGAGAACGACTACTTCTATTAGAGATGGCCGTATTGAATTTTGGGGGATAGGCGAGAGCGGCACGAGACGTTTATTGATCTCCCTTTTCGTGTCGGACGCGGACGGGACGGCACTTCCTGTTGCGAGAGGGAAGAGGGGCGGGTGCTGGCAAAGTGAAGAGGCGGAATGAAGAGGATGTTTAAACAAAAAAAAAATAAAAAAAGATGTGGAATAGTGGAAGTAAGGACCGTCTGTTTCCTACAAGACAAGTAGCTAAACGTACCCGAGCGCTGCGCTGTTTTGTTAGCCACTGTATAATTAGGGAAGGAAACGATCTTTGATTCCGGAATTTGCGAAGAGCGTAATTTCTAGAGAGCGCGAGGGCATTCTCAAAAAAAAAAAAAAAAAAAAAAAAAAAAAAAGTTTTTGAAGTTTTCTTTCGTGGAAACTGTAGACTCGCCTCTCTTTCAGTAGTATTGTACACCATCATTTCACAGAGTTTTCCTATCTTTTATTATTTTTTTAAAAAGGAAAGTTTGTCACATTATTAAAAATGAATTTGCTTTAAAAATGGGAAAATAAAATTGAAACGATGGTGGAGGGCTTGTTGGGGCGTTCGACTAATTAGTCCATCGTTTGGTCAAATGAAGCGTAACCGTTAATTGCAGCTTCCGCACGGAAGGAACGTTTTTTAAAAAATCCTTTTGAAAAATTGACAACACCTTAGCAAAACAAACCACTTGTCCTTCCCTTTGAGATACAAAATGAAATTTTTTTTTCTCTAAAATCCCATTTCTAAAAAGCCGTGGCCCTTAACGAATCGGGAAAGCTGCACGTAAATTTTTGAAATCGATCCCTTTCAATCCGTCTTTGCCGTTCGCTCGAGGAACATCTTGACGTGATGCTTTTCGTAGCCAATGATATCAACCGATCTCCAGCGAAGAGGCTGGCTGATGGTATACACATACTCGATTGCGTATTTGTGTACATGTTTACTTTCCTATTCAATCTCAGTTCCAACTGCCGAGCATGTTGTTGCGTCATTCCATTTTTTTTTTTTTTTTTTCCTGCTTACCCGGTCCTTTCCACAGTCAGCTGTCACAACCTTCGGCTTTTCCAATCTATACCAAATGCACTAGCCACATTTATAAAAGAATTTAAATGTTTATCCTGTCGTAAATTATATGGGGGGGGATCTTAACTCACCGACGTACCTCTTATATGCAAATGACCACGTGACCTGATGGATCCTTTTTTGTTTAACGCCGTGTTTTATTTCTTATTTTTTAAAATTCTTCTGGCATTAAATCACGGTGGGAAAGGTGTAGGGTGGGATGTAATATTTAGGTCACGCGCCGCTGATATTTGGGTATGCCCTGTCTCAGTGAGACATGAAAGGCCAAGTTGGTCGAGCGGAAATATTTCCAATCACGAAACTTTCACGCCCGTTCGAATGTTATCTCGGATATGCCAAGAGTTTCTTGCCGGTGTGTAGATCTATGTGTGTCCTCCGCGTGTATGTTCGTTTATATCCATGCGCCGTACCAAGCGTTTCAAATTTTGCCCCCCCCCCCAAAAAAAATAAATAAATAAATAAAGAACACAATTTAAAATTAAAAAAATTTTTTTTTGTATTGATCGGATATTGTTATGAAGGATATTCATGCCACGTTTTCTCTGTCATTGCGCATGGATGATAATAATGGCAAACAAGAATAAAAAAAAAAAATAAGGGGAAGGTGATGGGATCCAATGTCCGTTGCCACCGGATGATGATGATCCCGTGGGCGGCTGAATCCGTTTTTTTTTGGGGGTGGGGGGGGGGGTCTCCAAGAGAAACGACACAAAAGCTACGGGTGGGCGGCTGGGAAAGGGGGGGCGGGTGGGAGGCAAAACCATGGCTGTATGGCGTTAAATTTCCGACTCTCGTGCGTACATCATCATTGACGTTAGGCGAAGAAATCTAGTCAAACTTTAAATTGAACTTTGATCATTTCGTTGTGTCATTGAGCTGCCATTTCTTCATGTGTCTGTTTCTTTTTTTTTTTGCTGTTGCGTACGAAAAGGCACGGCCTTTGTTCTAATTAAACACACACACACACACACACAAAAGAGTCGGACGAAAGAGCGGCGAAGAGGACAAACATGGCGACTGATTTGCGATGACGGTTCTTGTTTCTTTGAGACTTTTCTTTTGCCTTCTGGATCGCATTTCCCCCTCGTCGAAGATCATCAAGGATTCAGGTGGGCAAGTACGCATACGTTCAGCGCCAATCATTTGTCTTTTTTTTTTTTTTGCGTCGTCGTTCGCGCTACTTGAATAAGGAAACTTTCGGGCAATTATCGTGCGTGTTTCTCAATAATTCAGGTGTTTTTTGTTTTGTTTTTCTTGTCTTTTTTTTTGTCTTATTAATTTGTTAGACGTTGCTGTCGTGTTTTGTTATCTACGCAGCGCGATGGGGTAACCTTCACATTATCCACAGACCTTGTCCTTTTTTTTTTCAGTTTAGTCTAAAAAAAAAAAAAAAAAAAAAGGAGACTTCCAAAATTCTTTATTTATTACATTACTTTTATTCGGGACTGTGAAATTGGATCTGTGAAATTGAAAAGCTGGAAGTTCATAAAGATATCGGATTTTTCTATTGGCTAAGAATTGTAGCCGTTTTATTTCCCCCCCCCCCCCCCCCCAATTTTTACTTTACCGGAAAAAAAAATGAAAAGGTAATACCGTACACTTCCATTCTTTTGCAAATGGAAGGAGCGCAGGCGTAGCCCTCCCCCCCCCCCGTCCTCGCGTTCTCAAACGGGAGCATATATATATATATATACACATGCATCTCCGGTCGTGTAGTGGACGTTCAGGTTGGAGAGCGAACGGAAGCGTCTTTTGAATCGTTGATCTTCTCCCTTTTTTTTTTTTTTTTTTTGAAATTCCCTCCCGATTGTTCTATTTTTTTTTTCTAACGTAACTAGAGCTGTGTGTGCATATCACTTTAAAAAAAAAAAAAAATAAATAAAAAGGGACAGTTCAAATACGGGTGGGCAGTTGACATTGTAGCCTAAGGCGTAACGCAGTGTCCCCGCGGGTCTTAAGACAAAAAAAAAAAAAAAAAAAAAACAAAAATGTCGTCTTTTTCTTCGTGCTCTTCGCCGTTGTTGCTTTTTAAGAGCAAATCTTTCCGTCGACCTCGTAACACATCGGGCTCGCCAACGAGAACGTTGGGTTCTCCGGACGGTGCGGCCGCCAGCAGAGGCCCGGGACCTTCGTCGTTGTCGTCGTCGTCGTCGGAATGCGATCCGCCGCACAGGTTGCGACGCGTCTTTACCACTCACGCGTGCCGCAGGCGTCCGGCCGAGGTGAAATCGTTGGGCCCCATTGCCGGCCACGCGTCGCCCATCCAATTTCGGCGGATGACTTCGCTGATGAAGAAACCGCTGGGCATTGCTCACTCGGTACCTCTCGGCGTACCGTTGAACTTCAACAGGTTAGCGCCATGACCTTTCACAGTACAAACTTTAGAAAGCGACGTTTTCATTTTTGAAAGAATTTTTTTTTAATTTTTTTAAATCTCGGTTTAATTAATTCTTTTTTTTGGGGGGGGGGGGATTTGAATTTCAATCTCTTGCGTTAATCTTTGAATGTAACGAACCCACACGCAGAAGAAAAGGATCTCCCTCTTTATTTTATTTTATTTTAATTTTTCATTTTTGAACCCGTTTAATTTTTTTTTTCTTTTTCCAACCGGCTAAACAAATTCCCGGCTGTCATTCATGTGTCGGATCGGCCATTTCACATATTGAAGGGGACTGTTAAAAAAAAAAGAAAGGGGAAAGGATCGATCGATCGATGCGTTGAAGATTTGCCTTCATTTCGTTCTGCTTTGCTGAAAGAGTTTTCAATCAAGGAACCGTCGATCCCCGCCATCCCCTTCGTGAAAAGAGATGACAGAGTCTAAACATCTGCTCGAGTCTAACATTAAATGCCTGTAAACCAAAGGAAAAAAAAAAAAAAAAAAAAAAAAGAGGGAAAGCAAATTTGTTTCTTTTTTTTTTTTTTTTTTTTTTTTTTTTGGAATTTCTGGATTTATTAGCGAAAGGTGGGGAGGGCAATGACTTTTCAAGAATTTTTTCCCGTCGCTGTGTTTCTTAATGTTTCCTTCCCTTTTTGCTTTCCTTTTGTCCAATAATGGGCAAAAGTTCGACTTGAAGCGATTGAAAATAGATGACATTGAAAATGGATTTCTCCTTTTTGCTTTCCTGTTTTCTGTTTTTCTTCGTCTAGATAATTCGATATCGCTTCAGGGTTATCGTTTTGCATACAGTCAATCGCAGACAGTTTCTTTCATCATATTTTCTTAGTATTTTTGTTTTCCCCTGAAAAAAAAAAAAAAAAAAAAAATGATCATCCAGGACAATTGTTTTCACCGTATAAGGAAAGACCCGCATTCATCATTGCTATAAAGGGAGGGGAGGGAACGAGTCTCTTTAATGATGTCATCAACTCACCTTTTTTTGTTGTTGTTGTTGTTGTTTTATTTGCTGACATTTTGGTCTTGATTAAAAACTGGAAGGGAAAGGATATTTTTATTTCTGCCATTTAAAAAAAAAAAAATGCGATCGCGTGTGAAAGAAACAAGAATCAGACGGAGAATGTTCTGTTCTTTTTTTTTTTTTTGCCCCCTATGTATGCAGAAACTCGTTGAATCGAGTCTGGCAAAAACAAAAAAATCGAACGTGAAAAAACTTAGTGAAGGTCGTCTAGTTTTTGTTTTCTTTTCTGTTTTGTTTTGCTTTTTTTTTTTGTGACTGAACATGGAATCAATTTCGACAATGTGTGTGCATCGTAGACCGTAGAACAATGGACTCGGAAATTTAACCGCGAACCGATTCTCGTTGATGAGAGGCAATCATAATAATGAAAGTCACGTTATTGGTTCGCTTGGCCCGTTGGGCGAGGTCAGGAGGATTTGCCGCTTGATTAAACAACAACAGTTCAATTTTCGCTGACGACGTGATGCGATGGACAATTAGATTTTTTTTTTTTTGTTTTGTTTTCGTTTTGTTTTGTTTAATCAAAGCCAATGGGATGTCTGCTTACTCGCAAACTGAATTTATCCCGCAGATTAATCCCAAATAGATTTTCCCACCTTTTTCTTCTTTTTATTTGTACACAAAGAAAATTACCCGGCACACGCAAAAAAAAAAGTTCGCTACTCTTTTATCTCCTTCCTTTGTATGTTTTTTATTTTATTTATTTTTTTTTTTTTTCGTTTGTAAAATAACGGGTCAATGCTCGTATTCCGTGTGATTCCCGGTAAACGCAATCCCGTTGCTCAGCTGGCGATATAAAAAATAAAGGCGTATAAAAATCCCTCGTGTACTCGCAAACAAATAAGAATACGATCGCCAAAAAGAAACGGTGGCATTTCTATTTTGAGGAGGCCAGCCATAGGGATCCATTAACACGCGGTGGGGAGTTTGCGACGATCCTTAGTAGCCCAGGACCCCCCCCCCCCTCCCCAAACAACATCCATTATGCGCTAGTTTGAACTGATGTATGTACACACTCGCTCGCTCGCATGTACTAAAAGAACCCGAACGAGTTCCTTCGTTAGTTTTTTTTTTTTGTTTCATTTTCCTCATCAAAATAATAAAGAAAAAAAAAAAAAAAACAAACAAAAAAATGTTTGAAAGAGAATACAATTGTTGTATTATAATGATGTAGGATGACAAACCTGAGGGGCATATATTTATATACAACAACAAAAATGACAAAACAACCCAGATTTTTTTTTTTTTTTTCTGATTTGTTTGAAAAATGTTTCATCGGAATTGCGTAATAGGGCGATTTATTTATTTATTATTATTGTTTTTGAACTTTTTGGCCGTTGGTCGATCGAGAATGGCGGCGCTCAATAGACTGAAGTGTTGAAGGCGATGATGCGCGACGGGATGTAGCCGCAAATGGTTTCGCTGTCGGCCAAGTAAGGCACGGTGACGTGATGGATGAAGGCGGCCCT
This sequence comes from Daphnia carinata, assembly GCF_022539665.2. NCBI lineage: Eukaryota > Metazoa > Arthropoda > Branchiopoda > Diplostraca > Daphniidae > Daphnia > Daphnia carinata. The sequence goes on along the minus strand of NC_081339.1, from coordinate 6,933,278 downwards.
GCCGTGAGCCAAGGCCGGCACGAGAACCTTCTTCTTGAGCGACATTGTGCGGCACACGTTCTGCGAATGGCTGTAGTAATGGCACTCTACGTCGGCCCAGCACAGCCAGCCGCAGTCTTCCCTATTCGATTTGTGCTCGCCGATGATTCGAATGAGGTCTTTGTCGTTGTCGACGACTTTGTTATCTTCGTAACGATCGCCCGCCTGCGCGTCTTCGTCGTAGAAGTCGCAGTTGAACGACCACTTGACTTGGCCGCCGAACTCGCCGTCCTCCCAATTCAAAGCCGCCGCGCTCCTTGACAAATAAAAGACGATCGAAACGTAAACGAAACACGCCGCTTTCATTCTTAAATTCGATTTTTTTTTTTTTTAAACTCTTTTTTCTTTTTCTCACGAAAATTTAATTGTTTTGTTTTAATTGGCAATTTAACGCATGGGCAGGATTCAATGAACCCGGGAAAAACAAACAATTGAATTAAAAAAAAAAAAAAAAAAAAAAAAAGGTGTTCACTAAAATAGATGGAAGGGAGAGAAGGGGAAACAAGAATCTCAAGTGAATGGGATGCTCTCTCTTCAGCTACTAATGAACTGCGCGTATTTGCCGGTCTCATTTATTTATGCTCTCTCTTTTTCTTTGTGTCTCTGTTAGACGGGGGGGGGGGGGGAACACTGCTGGACGTTTCTCGGAAAAGACGCACACCACAACAAACAACAACAACGAGAAAAACAAAAAAGATACAGTTTTGGGTTACTGTGCGCTCTCCTCGGGCTGATTGGAACGCGCCAGTTGTTCCAGCAATTTTTTTTTTTTCTTGGGACTGCATAGAAGATGATAGAATGACGGATTACTAGGGCACGATCTATAGGCGGGTTGATCCGCATAAATGTGGGTTGATGAGCGGCCTCAATATGCTCGTAAGAATGCAGCTTGGGTACTCGGATTTTTTTTTTTTTTTTTTTTTTAAACATATTTTTCTATTTTTGAAAAGAAGAGAAAACGGCAGGTTTTCTCTTGAAAAGTAGGCGAATATGAACTATTTATTATTATTATAATTTTTTTTTTTTTGTGGAAGGTCTAGTTTCGAAATGAGTGGCAATTGTTTTTATTAGTTTTGTGCGAGCCTTGTAATACCTGACGATGATGTCATGATTGAGAAACGGGTTTTGTGATTGTCGTAAAACGTGTTGGCTGATGTCTACATTGCGTCTGTTGTGGATTCTCTTTTTTCTCGCGGCATTGCAGTCCTTTTTGGATGCCGGCCAAGTTCAACGTCCACTTTTTTTTTTTTTAATGACCTTTCTTTGCACAATGGTCTTATTGCTTTTCAGATTTAATGAAGGCTACTGACGATCAGTGAGGATAAAAATTTAAGTAGAAAAAAAAAAACGAATAAACTCGTTATTCGCTTTTTTTTTGTTGTTCAAAATGATTAATTTTTCCTTGACTGAGATGCCCCTCCTTCGGCACGTGTCTGATGGTCGAACCCAAACACCCCGTTGTATTTATTTTATTTTTTTTTACTTTTCACGTAAAAATACATGTCTGTTTTATATTTTTCTAGATTGAAATTTCAAACAAATATTATTGCGCAAAGTCAAGCTTAATTTTCCCAAAATTACTCGATGCTATTATAATCAAATCGTATGCAAATGTGAAACTCATTTTTTTTTTTTCTTTTGACTTTTTTTTTTTTCTCCCTGAAGAATCGGACAAGAGAAATACCTACCGCCTTATTATCTCAAATGAGGACGCATGCGTATTTTCTCGTACATTTTTTTTTGTTTTCTGTTCGGCATTGATGCGATGTGTACGCGCGAGCAAAGCGTACCGAAACCTGTTTGCCCCTTCTATTTTTATTATTACCGCCCTTGTCAAATAATTTGAAAAGCAAACACGTTTTCTTTTTCTCCTGCCTTCATTTTCTTAATAAGTATAACGACGAGGGTGGCAGAGGCCAAATTCTTTCGCAAATATCTCAAGGAAAATGCATTAAAAAACAAGCAAACAAAAAAAAAAAACAAAAAAAAAAAAAAAACTATGCCGGTCGTCTTTAACGGTTTCTAGAAAAGGCTTTTTGGAAGGCGCACGTTGCATCCCCGGCGATAAACTCCGCCCCGCTTTCGAAATCAAATGCAAATGGCAATGTTGAGCGTTTTCTTTTTGTTTTGTTCTTTTGAAATTCCTTTGTAGATGAAAGAAAAATGGAGATTGTCATCTTCCACGTGCGCTGGCATTCTTTTTTTTTCCCAAATTTTTTTTTTTTTTTTTTTTTTTTTTTTTTTTTTTTCTTAATGAGGTTGAATTTTAAGAATTCAAATAACTAAATTGATTTTCTTTTTACATTCCCTTTTTGAATAGCTTGTGTGTTGTTTTCTTTCGAAACATCCTCATCCACGTCATGAATCGCAATTGCAATTTTTACCGATGCGTAATTTTGATTGTTTGCTTATTTTCCTTGTTCGATTCTGTCCATCATCGATATCTCAACGTCTTTGTCACGATCTATCGTTTCGTGATTTCAGAACAAAATTCGACTGAAACGCTTTTTATCATTTTCCTTACAAGTTGAAATGAACGATGAAGTAACATCGCCCCCTTTTTCTTCTTAATTCCACGACGGACGCAGAGATAGAGAGAGAGAGGGAGGTAGGTAGGGAGGGAGGGAGGGAAATGTTCAATGCAGCGATTCATTTTGATTACGTGTCGAAATGGAGTGGTCAATCGGGTTTTAGCGCATCCTTTTCGAAAGTCTCCATTCTCTTTTTACGACATTTTTGCATTTCCGAAAATTTTTACCGTTTGAAAAGTGAGACATCAAAAAAAAATAAAAAGGGAGCCGGTCATTTTCCCGCTGTCCACCGAGAAAAAAAAAAGAGAAAAGAAAAAGATCGAAGAGTTGTTTGCGTTGTCGTTCGTTTTCTGTTTTCTGTTTTTCTGTTTTTCTGTTTGTTTTTTGTTTGTTTTTTTTACCAAGAATCGATTGAGATCAGACAACCAAGCGAACACGGTGGTCTTTCGAAGGAATCACGCACAGTCACGGAGTTTTGGCTCAATGTCAAGGGGTACAGATTTTCCACCTGTCCGTTTTCCCATTCGCTTTTGATTGCCTTTTTACATGATCACGCCAATTCGCGGTATTTATTTATTTATTAATTCCGCAAAAATAGATTTTTTTTTTTTTTTTTTGGCGTCGGTTATCTTTCGAATCCCCTGTTTGCTTGTCACGCACATTGTTCGCGTGTGTTCACAACAACGTTTTTCGATTTTCGTACATTTCGTGCACTTCGAGCGCTTGAATTTGGCGCTAAAATGGTGGCACCTGTCTTGCGCGCAAGCTAAAGCGACATTGTCATATTTCTGTCTCCAAACTGACGCGCACCTATCTCAATTGCTAATTGCGTGTCAAAAAAGCTACTTGGGAAGCCAATTTACTTCATTTCGTATATATTTTTTTTCTTTTTTTGGGTGAAACTAGAACCGGATGCAACGTGAAATAACCTTGGAATTTGCTTACAGCGTCGGAATGCAAATGAAGCGGAGCAAAAAAACCAGTCTAGGTGTTTTAACACTCAACAAATCGGTTGGAAGGTGTGGTACCTGCCGGGACTTCTTTTTTTTTTTTTTTCTTTTTCTTTTTACATCCACCCAAATTAGGCGATTCGATGGTAGTGAACCATAACTTTTCTTATTTTAATCCGCATCAAGTTTTATTGTTGTTGTTTTTTGTTTGTTTTTTTTCCTTTTCCTTGTTGCTTTTGTTAATTAATGAGGAAGCGAAAGTCTCGCCTGAGTTTCTGAATGTTGATGGACAAGTTGTGCGGGGTTTTTTTTGTTTTTTTTTTTTATTAGAGATTGTGGGGGAAATGTAATCATTTTGCTCTGAATTTGGAGAAAATTGGTATTCTAAAAAAATAGCCGCCGGCCTATGGGTTATTAAAGATCCTTTCTCTCTAAAGAATAAAAGAAAAAGTTATTTCAAGTATGAAAACAAGTATCTTTTGGAGATGGCGTATAGCCTTAATTAAGGGTTTCTCATTAGCGTAGGCAGAAAAGGAGAGCTATTCATAGCGTCGGCGAACGGCGGGTAATCTGTTTCGTGTTGTTATACTTTGAAATTTGACACACTTTGACGGTTGAATGACATAACAAGCAAAAATAAAATAAAAATAAATAAAGGGCAACACAATTGAAGCTTGTTTTCAATGCGGAGGTTTCGGATCGCCTTGCCGTTGGATGATGAGACCACCTAAAAAGTAGAACTGCTTTTCTTCCGAAAACAAACGCAAAAATGATTTCCAGGCAACCAAAGGAGAAGAAAAAAGGATAAAACTTTTACTCTCATTTTTCGTGTTTGGATTCGGAGAAAACTGTTGCCAAGAGCGTCGTTTTTTTTTGTTTGTTTGGTGTGCGAAATGGATGACTCATTTGAAGGTTGATTTCACCGTTTTGCTTTTTACTTTTATCCGTTTCACAGCGCCAATCATCGCCGCGTTGTGCGTCATTTAACAAGTGGGTGAGCAAAATGTGATGAAACGAGACATTCAAAATTCTCGGCCAGGGTGCGCGCGATCAAGGGGACGCGTGGATCGATGTGACGTTTGAATTTGGGAACACACGACTGGAGAAAAATCTCGTTACAAAATGAGACGGTGTTTTCAAAGGCCACTGTTGCATTTATTTATCTTAAAAGGGCTTGTCAAATTCAAAAATGAATCGGTTTAACTACGTTGGAGTTAACCGTGTGGAAAGCAGAGGTGAAACGACTTTCGTTTTTCTTCTTCGCTCGTCGCGTCATTTCTCTGCTGACAGCGCCGTTGCGGCTAAAACAAACGAGTCTCTTTAAACCTAAATATCTACTTTTAATTGAAATAAAAAAGGCGATAGATAATTCATTAAATTAAAAGGGAAACATGAAGGATTGAACTTGATGGCGAAACCGCCTTTGCATGCGGCAAGATAGCTCAATGACGGTATCTGTAAAAAAAAAAAAAAAAAAAATCAATAGAGCGACACGTGAAATTATCTCTGAAAGCATTTAGAAAGCTGCTTTCAATTGCCATTTGTCTTAATTCATTTCTTTTTTTGCTGGCCAGCATTCTCACACGACGCCCATCCTATTGCTCCGCACATTGTCTTTTTTTTTCTTCTTCTTCTTTTCTCAACCCTATTCAAATTGAAATATTCATTCGGCCCGCTTCACACTTTGCGTGCCCGTAGATTTCCAAAAGACACTTACGCCCAATGTAAAATGGATGAAGTAAACGCGGATCGATCCGCATCGGGGAAAAAAAAAAAAGGGTTTAAAATTGCGCGCCAATGTTTTTGCTTCAGAGTCGTAGGAGAACGTTCAATACTTTTAGTGGAATAATCAAAAGGAAAAAAAAAAAAAAAAAAAAAAAAAAAAAAAAAAAAAATGTGTTCGGATTGTGGAGGAAGACGGTTGGAAACTGTTGTCTTCGGCTTTTGACGTCAGCCGATGAATTTTGGAACATGTTCGTTTCCAACGGCACTTGAGAATCGGATCTGTTCGCCGAAATCTGGACGGCATCAAAAATGTCTTAGTTTAACAGTTTTGTTCGAGTCGATGTCCAACCTGTTTATACCGTCCACTTTCGCTCGCTTTTTGGGCGCTTTGAATACGTTGCATTTTGAGTGATAACTTTGAATGTTGCTAGTCAGTTGATGTTTCTAATTAGGGCACAACTTGGGCCCGCTTTGTCGGACAACCAAAACGAGTTGGGCACACACCGACTCGATCTGCACGGTTCTTGTACCTACTGGCCTCTCGAATTTGTCTTTGTCACGTTCGCTTTCACGCCGTACATTTTCAAAGTTCCCGTTTTTAGTTGCGCCTGACGTTTGAATTTACTCAAACCATTCGGATCCATTTTCTTCGAGTGCAAAGTCGTGAACATGAAGACTGGGACTCGTTGATTGATGTGCGTGGATGGTGGCTTACCTAACGATACATTGTTTTATTGAAAAGGGGAACGTTAAGAGGGTTCGGCAAGTTTCCTATTTTTTTTTTTTTTTTTTGCGAAAGAAATGGATCCATTTTTAGTGAGCAACAAAAAAGAAATGATCAATAGCCAATTGATTGATAATGGCATCGCGAACCGTGACGATAAAAATGTACCAAATTTTTGCTATTATGTTTTTATCGATTTCTTTTTTTTTTGTTCTTTTTTAGATGTTTACATAGGCAGAGTAATTGACGTCTTACGACGTTTCGATGTTATTAAATCCATTTCTTTGCATTCGACATTGAAGCATTATTTAAAAATCTTTTTTTTTTTTTTTTTTTTTTTTTTAAACTTGGAATTGAATTTCCTGAAATTCAATCGTCTTGTTTTCTTACTTGTCTTTAAAAAGGGATCAACTTGTTGGATGTCTGCAACAGTCAACAGTCTGTCAATGTCATGTTGTTTAATGCGACTGTTTTTCGCGATGAATTAGGGAACTACCTCATTAATGTCGAATCAGGGAAAAATGGATGAAAAAAAAAAAAAACTGTTTTTGAATTTCCCATTCGGCTAAAACGCGCACGTCGTCCCGTTGTCTTTTTGCAAGGCAAATCAGTCGGCTTCACAAGCAGGCAATCAATCCCGCAGACATTCACCAGCCAGTGCCAATTAGTCGTTAATGAACTCATTTGTGGGCTATTCTAACGAGCCCCCTTTTCCGAAATATCAAATTTTATGCTGACAAAAGCCCCCCCCCCCCCCTCCCGTATTAAATGTTTCATTTTTTTTTTTTTTTTTCACGGCTCTTTTAATCTTTTTGTTTAAAATGAAAAACGTTGATTGGCTACTTCGGCATTTCTAGAATTCGGTTAGAAATGGATTTCAATATTTTGTGACTTGCGCAAATTGATTGGCAAAGACTCCCCGCGCTAGTCAGCTCGCCAAGTCAGCAAAACTCGTATGGCTCTGGCAAACTGTAATCGATTTTTTTTTTTTTTTTTTTTTTTTTTGCTTTACGATGAATCGCTGATCGTTTTAAATGCGCGACATTCAAATTGAGTCCCACTTACCCCCCTCTCTTCCTTCAAGGGAATCCAGAACAAAAAGAAAAACGTCTTAATGTCTTTTAAAAATCAAATTTGGCTAAACGTTCGTCGTTCACCTAAAGATCGGCGGGTTACGTAACGGGGAGGGTCTCAACAAACGCACGCGATTCGCCTTTTTGGTATGAATGCAACACGTTGGGGAAAACGTGTGGACCCAATAAATGTCGGTCGTGCGTGTACCCCTCCATTTCCTATTGTGAGCTGAATGGAGAAGAAATGTATTCGTACCCGTAAGAAGCCAATCTGTAAATGGAACGTGAATCGTCATTTAAAGATGCATTCCATTTCTGTTTTTTTTTTTGTTTGTTTTTTTTTTGCTGGCACTTGTTTTCGCACACGACCGGATCTCCGTTATCACATCCGCCGGTAGGGCTATTTCCGCTCGCTTCGCTGATACCTTTTTTATTAGATACCAGTGATATCAAAAGGATCGGTGAACCGGAATAGGGTTACGGAGATCGCCTTTGAGATGAAATCTTTTTTTTTTTTTTTTTTTTTTTTTTATAAAATAGCGAATTAATCCGATGATTACGTTTCCATCTATTTTCAAGAAATGTCTATTCAATTTTTTCTTTTCTTTTTTTATATATATAAAGAACTCACTCGAGTTCATCGTTTCTCGTAAAGATGTCGCGTTTCGGGGTCGTTGATGACAAAGTTTGAAAAAACACAACTTTGATGAATTAAAACTGGAACTGTTGAAAGGGTAGGGGGATTGTAATTGAACGAGAGCGGCCGTTACGATGTGGCGGCAGCTGGGGGCGTTCGTCACGCCACCCGCGGCTTAACGGCCAGAGTTGCTTCGGTACTTAGTGCGCGAAACTTTGTTGGACATTTCCTTTTGAAAATAGTGACAACCGCGACAAGCCGTTCGTCCCTCTTTCTTAAAAATAAAATAAAATAGAGGATGTCCATTTTTGTCTGTTTTTATTTTTTTTAAGACCAATTGCCGGCCCGCTAGACGGTCGTCCATGTTGTAACACAACAACTCGCATAAATGGGTAGAACGGGTTTATTTTTTTTTGCCGTGTTAAATAATAAAGAACAATTTGCCATGCGATTTTTGTCTTTTCACCGATGATTTGTTTGGGCTGTTTTCATCGCTCCATCGTTAGCGTTTTACGTACGGCCATTTTCATATGCAGCCGGGTCGTAATTTTTGTTGCGCGTGTCTTGGCAAATGTGTTGACACACGAATTGTCGCTAGGGCATCGAGCAAAATAAAAAAAAAAAAGGATATTGCCATTGCGTATTTTATTTTATTTATTTATTTATTTATTTTTTTTTGCTTCAGTGTGGGGAGGGAGGAAGAGGAGGAGGCAAGTCTTTTTCTTGAAGTTATTGCCCGATGAGCAAACAATTGCCGGAAGCTTTGCTTCGAAGTGGGCGTTGCCATACGTTGTCATAAAAACTGTGATGAATTTCAATCGTTTCAAAAAGAAAAAACAGCAATTCCAACTTTCCTTTTCATCAATTTTTTTTTTTTTTAAACTTAATTTTGATTGAACAACTTTGGCGTCTTTATGTACAAATTCGCTGGAACACGGATGCGTTACACAAATAAATTCCTGGAAGGTCCTTCCTCCTCCTCCCGTATTTTTTTTTATTTTTTATAATAACAGATCGAATGCAAATATCGGGTTCGCTTTTCTTTACATCGAGGGTATCACGTACGCATGAAAAGACATGGGTTTTTTTTTTTGTTTGTTTTGTTTTTTTTTTTTGCAAAACGTCCGAAAGAAATAGAACAAACAAAAAGTGCGATGGCTTCGTAAACATATCCTTCACGTAAAGGCAGATGGCGTGACTTGTTTAAACCCCAACTTGTATTTCTATTTCCCCCGGCCTGTTTCCTATCAACCCGGACACGCCCGATTGACATTTGCATACGATCGCCAAACAGACAAAAGTTCAAAGAAAAAAAAAAGGGGGGGGGGGTTTTGAAAAATATGAAGATACATTTTTTTTTTTTTTTTTTGAGACTGACAAGCGCAAAATCCGATTACTTAAGGAGCATCGTATGAGATGAGGGAGACTTTATTTTTATTTATTTTTCTTTTCGAAAAATGGCCAAGTGGACGTTGTAGAGCATTAAAAAAAAAAGCGACAAAGCCAAGTGGATCAAGTTGAGTTTTCACACACGGAGAGACACGAAGGAGAAAAAAAGATTTATAAATCGGATGGCGAACGACGACGACTTCAATTCTGCGATCGATTGAAAATGTTTGAAGAAAAAGAAAAAGAAAAAAAAAAGATAGAAAAATTGAAAGAGAGTTTCCAATCAAGTGATTCGCATATTGCTATCGATCACGCGCATAAAAGCTTAGGCCAGCACGCGATTCAAATGATATGGAAAATGTCCTGATGCGACACCCACAGCCACGACGCATCCAGCATTTGAAATGAACTGTTCAAGAAACAATTGAAGTTTTTCTTCTTTCACTGTTATCCGCATCCGTTTGCTATCCCCTATTTGTATGCGGAGAAGGCGGTGTGGGGGGGGTGTGTGTGTGTGATCCTACTCGTCCTTTTGACGGAATTCCAGTGGGACACATCAAGAGTTTGACTCTGCAATTGTTTTTTTTTTTGTTATTTTTTTTTTTTTTTTTTATATACTTGGGCTCGAGTTGTTCCGACTGACTTGGCCGCGGGACTTGCGACGTGTTTCGTTTTCTTTTTTCTTCTTTTTTTGTGCCAGAGTTTGATCTGAACTTGAGCCATTTAGTCCAATGATTGAGTAACTCCATTTGAAACTGTAGTGTGGAAAAAGGCACGTTTTGACTTTTTTGGAGGAGGGGGCAGTAGGATACTGACAGTAATGATCTCCGTTTTTCTTTTCATTTCTTTTTTTTTTTAATGCCGTTTTCTTAATTGGAGAGAGGAGCATAGTGGTAAATGTCAAGTGGATGCCGGAAGCCAAGAGGTTGGTATCATTAAAAAAAAAAAAAAAAAAAAGGGAGAAGGAGTAAGATCGATGGACGTCTCAAATTTATGCTTGGAGTATAAATTTCGTATTTAAAGCGAATACTTGTTGCGTGAAATTCGCGTTGCTTTGAAGTGTTCGTTCTCCGCCTGCTAGCGCCACCAAACGTTCTTTTATTGAAGCTATTGGAGTTTTAAAAATAATTGCAGAGGGTACCGCTAGATGGCGTTTGTCGTAGGCGTATCTATTTCCATTTAATAGATTTTAGAAAAGACGGGGGGGAAAAACAAAACAAAATTCTTCTCAAAATGGACCACTTTGGTTCACGTGATTGACCAATTTTTCTGTTCTAATGACCTAAAAAAACAAAATGAAATAAATACAAAAGTAGAAGACTAATTGTATATATCATCCCTCGTGACAGATTGCCCGAACTGAAAGTAGAATTAGAAGTCGGTCGCGAAAGTTTCTTTTTTATTTTCCCTCTACTATTGTTGTTTATGTTGTCGTAACGCTATCTCATGAAATAATCAAATGTCCCCTATATAAAAACAAAAACAAAACAACAACACAAAAACAAACAAAGTTGACAATACCAGTCAGACCCGGTTAGATTGCCCATTGCTTCGCTTTTCTCCCGCACACACTTTTGATTTGAATATCAATTTTTTTTTTTTTTTTGAAACAAAAAACAAAAAAAAAACGAGCTCTCACAAACTGAAATCTAATTTGAGCTTTTCACTTTATTAAACAAAAATGAAAACCCTAATTTTAAAAACAGCCCGAGTCCTGGGGAAAAAAAACAAAACAAAACAAAAAACACATCAGTTTCTATCGAGATAGGGATGTGTCCTTATCAACACTGAAAGTGCCCGATTCAAATCAAAAGTGGACGCGAGCCAACGATGTAGACGCTGCATACAAAACAAAAGACCTACTAGTTGTTTACTTGTAGTAATTCATTATAAAAAAAAAAAAAAAAAGAGATAAGAAAAAAAGAAATCCCCCCCTAAAGATAAAATCCAAAACAAACGTTGTAGTAGCACCCCTTTTCATTTGGCTTTCGGGGCATGCGCCGCGAGACACGCTTGCCTACATCGCTCGTCTGTTTCTGGCCGTTCTACGTTTCACCCTAAAGAACGGGGGGGGGGGGCTACAACTCACAGGACACAAATTGATATCTGAGCAGGGCTTTGGCACAAGTGCTGCGAGTAGCACGAAAACTACCGACTGTGTACAGCGTGAGTGGGGGGTCGCTGCGCTGTGTGGTCGGTCCGTTGCGCTCTCTCTCTCTCTCCCCTTTTCGTTCTACTATTCAATTTCTGTTGTTTGTTTGTTTTGGTTTTGGTTTTTTTTTTTGTTGGTTTTTTTTATTTAATCTCGCTGTTGCGTCCGTTGCGATAGCACAGCAGCGGCGGCTGCTGCCACACACACTCGAATGTGTTACTTTTCGTTTTGTTTTTCTTTTTTTCTTTATTTATTTATATCTTTTCTTTTGGTGTTGCGAGTGTGAAACAAATTTAAATTAACGATAACAAAACAAAAAAAATCGCGTGCTTGTGTGTGTGTGTGTGTGTGTGTGCGTGTGTGTGTGCCTTTTCTAAAATCACCCATCTGTGCCAAAAATAAAATAATACGCGCGGGATTTCTGTTGATTTCGTATTTGGGCGGTCGTGACAGTTAAATAAGTGGGTGGCCGTCATTTGATTTTTTTTTTTTCCTTTTCAATTGAAATCGAAAATTTAAAAAAAAAAAAAAAAAAATGAAGTTGTCATCGATTTTGTTCCGCGATCGGAACCGATCGCAAGCCGCTACCAACAACACGGACAATCCATCGGCTGTGGGTTTCTGCCCACCGAAACGCGACCGTTCGAAATCGCTGTGCGTTCCGCACGCCATGCCGCTCATACGGGTGGAGACGTGCCGCGAAGACGGCAGTTCCGCCGTCTCCGCAAACGTTCAAGACCTTCTCTTACGTAAAAGGCGCACTTCTATGGCCGTGTAAGTTTTTTTTTTCCCTCTCCTCCGCTCGCTCTCCTCCTTTTTTTTTTTTTTTTTTTTTTTTTTTTAAAAAATAATACACTTAGGCACAAAAAAAAAAAAAAAAAAATATGTGGGGGGTTTATTTACGTGTGATGCGGATGGTGGTTTCCTTTTTTATTTTATTTTTTTTTTTTTTAAAAAGACATGGCACCGAAACGCACAGAGAATATATTGTTGGAACGGATCAATATGTTGATGTGCGTTCACGGCGAATAGAGCGAAAGAGAGACGCGAAGAAGAGAGTGAGAGAGAGAGAAAGAGAGGCGGGGTGGGGGGAGAAGGTACGGCGGTCGAGGGTTGCTCGATGGAAACAGCCCGAGTGAAAGAAGAAGACGAAGGATGCGGGACTCGGCGGATAAGAGAAGCCCCTCCGCATAGGAAACTTTGTCTTTCCTGTCGCGTACAACCACCTGTTTTTTTTTTTTTTCTCCTTTCCCTTTCCTCTTTTTGGAACGAGAAAAAAAAAAAAAAAAAAGGTTGCGCTGGTGTCGCCATTGACTGTGCGGTTTTTTTTGTTTTTTATTTTTATCACGCTAACATCTCGCGGGTTTGTTCAATGGTGAAATGAGATTCACATCAAATGGAGAAGGGCTTTTTTGGTTATGATTGTTCAAAGAAACAATGAACGCACCAACTGCTTTGCATCTTCCTTTACTCTCTTTAATTTTATTTTCGTGTTTTCAAAAGAGAAAGCAAATCATCTTCTTCTTGGCTGCGTTTTTTCTTTTGTTGAAAAAAAAAAAAAAAAAAACGAAAATTGTTTGATCAAATTGAAATCTGCTGGAAAACGTTCGGGGCACGGCTCTAAATGTCTACAGGGGGATCAATACGCTGCCCGTGTACGGCATCAAGACGTACAGGTAGCAAATAGGACGTACCCCCCCGATGGCCCGAAGCATCAACAATTGTTATGTGTGTGTGTGTGTGCGTGTGTGCGTGTGTGCGCGCGTGTCTCTATTGACCCTTCCCCCATCTACCATTGGCTCATGTTTTCTTGGCTATGCATTTTTTTTTTTTAATGATTAAAAATAAGTAGTCCTTTTTTATTAATTTATTTTTGAAATTTGATGTCGCATTTCATTGATTGAAAATGATGAGGGAAAGAAAAAATTGGATTGCGTCTCGGTTTGGTGTGGGATCAAAGCGCGACACCAGCATCTTTTTTTTTTTTTTTTTTTAAATGTGGACTTGGATGCGAACAGCTGTTGAATGTGCAGTTGACAGGTCATAGAACTTTTTTTTTTTCTTTTCTTTTCTTTTCCGCCATAAAATGCGTGCGTGCCCAGCTTCTCTTGTAAAACCTGTTAGAAGCCCCCCCCCCCCGGAGGAAATGAGAACTGGCCTTTTGATCAGATTCAAACTCGCCCTCCTCCTCCACCCTATTGTTGGGCTGTTTACACTGCCAAAAGAAAGAGAAAAAGAAAAGAAAAAAAAAATGAACGACGAAGGGGGTTCTCCGAGTTTCCAACGAAACTCCTCGTGAACGCAAACTGGACTCTGAAATTGATGGCCGAAACCCTATTTACCAGCAAAGGACGAAACCCTCCCTCCCCTCCTCACTGCCTTTCATCTTTCCGGGGCTGGGGATGTCAAACTCTTTTTGGTGAAGATATGGAACACACACACAGAGAGAGAGAGAGAGAGAGAAGGGCTTCCCTATTACCTGCTCTCTTGTTTGTGAGCAAAGGCAAAATGTAATCCTTCCTTTTTCTTTTTTTTTCTTGAGGAAGCAGCCCGAGCTCTACCTCCCCCCTCCCCCTTTATTTTTTTCTTTCCGACTCGGGAGCTCTCATCAATGAGAAAATCGAAGAGAATGGAAGAAGATTTTAGTCAATGTGGAAGGGAAGGAGGCAGGGAAGGAAGGAAAAAAAAATCCATCTAACAACAATGTAGTGGATCACACCGGATCAAAAGACTCTTCTCCCTCCCGTTTTCTTGATGGCTTCTCTCATCGCTCCTCATTTCTCTCTCTCTCTCTCTCTCTTGACAGTCTCTTCCCTTCTCTCTGTGTGTGAGTAGAGGCTTTAATCAACGAGCACGAGTTAAGACGAAATAGAGAGAAACGAAGGCAAAGGGGTTTGGTCCATACGAGGATCGAGCCAAGAAAGAAAGAAAAAAAAAAGAGGGTGGAAAGAAATAGAATAAAAATCCTGACGTCTAAATGCGAACGTACCGAATGCTCGTGATCATTTTCGTCTGTTGTCGTTTACGTGATTTTAAATTAAATTACACGTTCATCTTTTCGATTCATCTTTTTTTCTTTTTTTTTTTTTTAAGGGCGCTTTTCACTCGCAAAACGCCAATGGAAAACGAAAACAAATGATTGTCGTAATCGAATTTTCGAATCGTTTTTGCAACAAGTTTTTTTTTTTTTTTTTTTTTTTTTTTTTTGAAAATAAAATCAATCAACGTATTAATAACGCATCGGTTAGAGTGCCACTAGGTTTTATGGATAAAGAAAAGAAAAAAGATTATTGTAGAGACAAAAAAACAAAAGAACAACGCAATCCCCGTCTGGATTGGCCATTTCTTTTACGCCCCCCCCTCCCTCCTTCCCCCATATAATAAATGCCCACCTTTTTGTTTCGTCTTTTATGTCGCCATACGTTCAATTGGATCTGCCCAACAAACGAAAACCTTCTAAATCGGCCATTCTTTTCATCGACTATCTCTTCTTGTCCAGGTGAATGGTAGGGGAGGGGGGGGGGCTTTACGGACATCCTCCTTGAAAGCTGTGGCCAAGTCAAAAATAAAACCAGGTGACACATAAAAACATGTATTTAAATCCAGCAGGGATTGTGCGTGAATGGGGGGGGGGGGCACAGATGTCTCTTGCGTGTGTGGATGGACTTTTCGTGTATTATGTTGCGATACAT